>NC_056444.1:65257732-65425232 GCF_018296145.1 Oncorhynchus tshawytscha | reverse complement strand
ACTGTGAGCTGACAGAGAGCAGACTAGAAGCAGACAGAGATCCGACAGAGACCAGACTGGGAGCAGACAGAGAACAGACTGGGTGCAGACAGAGAGCAGACAGAGATCAGACAGAGAGCAGACAGAGATCAGACAGAGAGCAGACTGGGAACAGACAGAGAGCAGACAGAGATCAGACAGAGATCAGACAGAGAGCAGACAGAGATCAGACAGAGAGCAGATAGAGATCAGACAGAGAGCAGACAGAGATCAGACAGAGAGCAGACTGGGTGCAGACAGAGAGCAGACAGAGAGCAGACAAAGAGCTGACAGAGAGCAGACTGGGAGCAGACAGAGAGCAGACTGGGAGCAGACAGAGAGCAGACTGGGAGCAGACAGAGAGCAGACTGGGAGCAGACAGAGATCCGACAGAGAGCAGACTGGGAGCAGACAGAGAGCAGACAGAGAACAGACAGAGAGCAGACTGGGAGCAGACAGAGAGCAGACAGAGAGCAGACAAAGAGCTCACAGAGAGCAGACAAAGAGCAGACAGAGAGCAGACTGGGGGCAGACAGAGAGCAGACTGGGAGCAGACAGAGAGCAGACTGGGTTCAGACAGAGAGCAGACAGAGAGCAGACTGGGAGCAGACAGAGCGCAGTCTAGGAGCAGACAGAGGACAGACTGGGGGCAGACAGAGAGCAGACACAGAGCAGACAGAGAGCAGACAGAGAGCAGACAGAGAGCAGACAGAGAGCAGACAGAGAACAGACTGGGAGCAGACAGAGAGAAGACTGGGGGCAGACAGAGAGCAGACAGAGAGCAGACAGAGAGCAGACAGAGAGAAGACTGGGGGCAGACAGAGAGCAGACTGGGAGCAGATGGAGAGCAGACAGAGAGCAGACAGAGAGCAGACTGGGAGCAGACTGGGAGCAGACTGGGAGCAGACTGGGAGCAGACTGAGAGCAGACAGAGAGCAGACTGGGAGCAGACAGAGAGCAGACTGGGTTCAGACAGAGAGCAGACTGGGAGCAGACAGAGAGCAGACAGAGAGCAGACTGGGAGCAGACAGAGAGCAGACTGGGAGCAGACAGAGAGCAGACTGGGAGCAGACCGAGAGCAGACTGGGAGCAGACAGAGAGGATACAGAGAGCAGACTGGGAGCAGACAGAGAGCAGACTGGGAGCAGACAGAGAACAGACAGATATCAGACAGAGAGCAGACTGGGAGCAGACATAGAGCCAACTGGGAGCAGACAGTGAGCAGACAGATATCAGACAGAGAGCAGACTGGGAGCAGACAGAGAGCAGACTGGGAGCAGACAGAGAGCAGACTGGGAGCAGACAGAGAGCAGACAGAGAGCAGACTGGGAGCAGACAGCAGACTGGGATGAGACAGAGAGCAGACTGGGAGCAGACAGAGAGCAGACAGAGGTCAGACAGAGAGCAGACTGGGAGCAGATAGAGACAGACTGGGAGCAGACAGAGAGCAGACAGATATCAGACAGAGAGCAGACTGGGAGCAGACAGAGAGCAGACAGATATCAGACAGAGAGCAGACTGGGAGCAGACAGAGAGCAGACAAAGAGACTGACAGGGAGCAGACTGGGAGCAGACAGAGAGCAGACAGAGAGCAGACTGGGAGCAGACAGAGAGCAGACAGAGATCAGACAGAGAGCAGACTGGGAGCAGACAGAGAGCAGACTGGGAGCAGACAGAGAGCAGACAGATATCAGACAGAGAGCAGACTGGGAGCAAACAGAGAGCAGACTGGGAGCAGACAGAGAGCAGACAGATATCAGATAGAGAGCAGACTGGGAGCAGACAGAGAGCAGACAAAGAGCTGACAGAGAGCAGACTGGGAGCAGACAGAGAGTAGACAGAGAGCAGACTGGGGGCAGACTGGGAGCAGACAGAGAGCAGACTGGGAGCAGACAGAGAGCAGACAGAGATCAGACAGAGAGCAGACTGGGAGCAGACAGAGAGCAGACTGGGAGCAGACAGAGAGCAGACAGAGAGCAGACAGAGAGAAGACTGGGGGCAGACAGAGAGCAGACTGGGAGCAGATGGAGAGCAGACAGAGAGCAGACAGAGAGCAGACTGGGAGCAGACTGGGAGCAGACTGGGAGCAGACTGAGAGCAGACAGAGAGCAGACTGAGAGCAGACAGAGAGCAGACTGGGAGCAGACAGAGAGCAGACTGGGAGCAGACAGAGAGCAGACAGAGAGCAGACTGGGAGCAGACAGAGAACAGACAGATATCAGACAGAGAGCAGACTGGGAGCAGACATAGAGCCAACTGGGAGCAGACAGAGAGCAGACAGATATCAGACAGAGAGCAGACTGGGAGCAGACAGAGAGCAGACTGGGAGCTGACAGAGAGCAGACTGGGAGCAGACAGAGAGCAGACAGAGAGCAGACTGGGAGCAGACTGGGAGCAGACTGGGATGAGACAGAGAGCACACTGGGAGCAGACAGAGAGCAGACAGAGATCAGACAGAGAGCAGACTGGGAGCAGATAGAGAGCAGACTGGGAGCAGACAGAGAGCAGACAGATATCAGACAGAGAGCAGACTGGGAGCAGACAGAGAGCAGACTGGGAGCAGACAGAGAGCAGACAGAGATCAGACAGAGAGCAGACTGGGAGCAGACAGAGAGCAGACTGGGAGCAGACAGAGAGCAGACAGATATCAGACAGAGAGCAGACTGGGAGCAAACAGAGAGCAGACTGGGAGCAGACAGAGAGCAGAGAGATATCAGACAGAGAGCAGACAGGGAGCAGACAGAGAGCAGACAAAGAGCTGACAGAGAGCAGACTGGGAGCAGACAGAGAGCAGACTGGGAGCAAACAGAGAGCAGACTGGGAGCAGACAGAGAGCAGACAAAGAGCTGACAGAGAGCAGACTGGGAGCAGACAGAGAGTAGACAGAGAGCAGACTGGGGGCAGACTGGGAGCAGACAGAGAGCAGACTGGGAGCAGACAGAGAGCAGACTGGGAGCAGACAGAGAGCAGACAGAGATCAGACAGAGAGCAGACTGGGAGCAGACAGAGAGCAGACTGGGAGCAGACAGAGAGCAGACAGATATCAGACAGAGAGCAGACTGGGAGCAAACAGAGAGCAGACTGGGAGCAGACAGAGAGCAGAGAGATATCAGACAGAGAGCAGACTGGGAGCAGACAGAGAGCAGACAAAGAGCTGACAGAGAGCAGACTGGGAGCAGACAGAGAGCAGACAGATATCAGACAGAGAGCAGACTGGGAGCAAACAGAGAGCAGACTGGGAGCAGACAGAGAGCAGACAGATATCAGACAGAGAGCAGACTGGGAGCAGACAGAGAGCAGACAAAGAGCTGACAGAGAGCAGACTGGGAGCAGACAGAGAGTAGACAGAGAGCAGACTGGGGGCAGACTGGGAGCAGACAGAGAGCAGACTGGGAGCAGACAGAGAGCAGACAGAGATCAGACAGAGAGCAGACTGGGAGCAGACAGAGAGCAGACTGGGAGCAGACAGAGAGCAGACAGAGAGCAGACAGAGAGAAGACTGGGAGCAGACAGAGAGCAGACTGGGAGCAGATGGAGAGCAGACAGAGAGCAGACTGGGAGCAGACAGAGAGCAGACTGGGAGCAGACAGAGAGCAGACAGAGAGCAGACTGGGAGCAGACAGAGAGCAGACTGGGAGCAGACAGAGAGCAGACTGGGAGCAGACAGAGTGGATACAGAGAGCAGACTGGGAGCAGACAGAGAGCAGACTGGGAGCAGACAGAGAACAGACAGATATCAGACAGAGAGCAGACTGGGAGCAGACATAGAGCCAACTGGGAGCAGACAGAGAGCAGACAGATATCAGACAGAGAGCAGACTGGGAGCAGACAGAGAGCAGACTGGGAGCTGACAGAGAGCAGACTGGGAGCAGACAGAGAGCAGACAGAGAGCAGACTGGGAGCAGACTGGGAGCAGACTGGGATGAGACAGAGAGCACACTGGGAGCAGACAGAGAGCAGACAGAGATCAGACAAAGAGCAGACTGGGAGCAGATAGAGAGCAGACTGGGAGCAGACAGAGAGCAGACAGATATCAGACAGAGAGCAGACTGGGAGCAGACAGAGAGCAGACTGGGAGCAGACAGAGAACAGACAGATATCAGACAGAGAGCAGACTGGGAGCAGACAGAGAGCAGACTGGGAGCAGACAGAGAGCAGACAGATATCAGACAGAGAGCAGACTGGGAGCAGACAGAGAGCAGACAAAGAGCAGACAGAGAGCAGACTGGGAGCAGACAGAGAGCAGACAGAGAGCAGACTGGGAGCAGACAGAGAGCAGACAGAGATCAGACAGAGAGCAGACTGGGAGCAGACAGAGAGCAGACTGGGAGCAGACAGAGAGCAGACAGATATCAGACAGAGAGCAGACTGGGAGCAAACAGAGAGCAGACTGGGAGCAGACAGAGAGCAGAGAGATATCAGACAGAGAGCAGACAGGAGCAGACAGAGAGCAGACAAAGAGCTGACAGAGAGCAGACTGGGAGCAGACAGAGAGCAGACTGGGAGCAAACAGAGAGCAGACTGGGAGCAGACAGAGAGCAGACAAAGAGCTGACAGAGAGCAGACTGGGAGCAGACAGAGAGTAGACAGAGAGCAGACTGGGGGCAGACTGGGAGCAGACAGAGAGCAGACTGGGAGCAGACAGAGAGCAGACAGAGATCAGACAGAGAGCAGACTGGGGGCAGACAGAGAGCAGACTGGGAGCAGACAGAGAGCAGACAGATATCAGACAGAGAGCAGACTGGGAGCAAACAAAGAGCAGACTGGGGGCAGACAGAGAGCATACAAAGAGCTAACAGAGAGCAGACAACAGCTGCAGGTGTAGATAATCTGCCTCACTGTGACTTCACCTTCCCTGAGACCTCAAGGACTGTCGTACTCAAATCATAGAGGCTAGTTTTTTTCTGTTTTAGTGGTACTGAACAATAGAGTAAAACAGCATTCAAGGTTTCCCTTGTGAAAGAGACCTTGGGGTTTCCTTATTCAGGTGGATGATTCAGTGGAAATAATCTTGTTACTAATGAATTTACATGCTACCCAAACTAAAAGCATGATAATGTACTTATCAGTCAAGTTATTGGGAGTCATTATTTTTCTTCCTCTACAGGTATGTCTATGTATGACTATGATAAGATTGGCTCCCCACCTTCCATTCTCTGACACATCCATCCCAATCCCACAGGAATTCTCCATAAACAAGTCTTGTTCCTGCTCCTGGCTACACATTTAATAGTTTATTTTCTCTTAGCCACCCCAAGGCCATTCATACCACTGGCAGTCATGTTTCAAAAAAGCTGTCAGACTGCCAGATAAGATCAGTCTCATTTGAAAAGGACAGAAAATAACAACACACAGCTTTCCTCACAGCTCAGGTGTTTTCTAAGCACTTATACTGTTACCTTTGTTCACCTTTGCTGCAGGGCAGGCCTGTTAGGGCGGATCCTGCTGTCAAAGACCCGGTTTGATTCCCTATCATATCAGATCAGTCACAGAAGACATACCTGCAGGCCAGCAGTATTGCTACAGTAGTGATGTGTCTGAAATGGCACCCTATTCCCTATATAGTGCACTACTTTTGACCAGAGTTCTATGGGCCCTATGGGCCCTGATCAAAAGAAGTACACTATATAGGGAATAGGGTGCAATTTGAGATGCAGAATACAGCCTTTCACTTGTAGTAAAGCTTAAACAAGGCTCAATGAAAATGCACCATCTGAAGTGTAAATGATACTTCCCCTGAATGGGACCATAATGAGGTCATGACCCCAGCAGTTTACTAGGTACCTTCAGGTCAGAGAGCAGGACTAATGAGCTCGTATTGGTATCTTCTCCTGCACCATAAATCTGGAGCAGTCCCTTCGCTGGAATGCTTGTGTGTGTGTGTGTGTATGTATGTGTGTATGCGTGTGTGTGCGTGTTGAGGATGCAAGGCTAACCTTTAGGCCTTTGGATGCAGGTGTGCTGGTTGTCGCTCAGAAAGAATCCTTCTCTGCAGCGGCACTCGTAACTGCCCATCATGTTGACACAGATCTGCTGACATCCACCATTCCCCTCTGAACACTCATCCACATCTGCAATGAAACAGGAAGTGAACAATCATTACAATCATAGAAAACAAATGGGTCCAGGAAGGAGGAGAAGGAGATAAACCAGTATGGTCAATTGGAGTAAGGGATCTACTCTGCAGTTACTTTTTTGCACCCAGTCAGTTAGATTTTACTGAATTAAACTAGATATGATAATATACTGTAACAGCGACATAACAAAATGAAAGATTATTGTCATGGAAGCGTTGACACAGGAGAACACAGTTGTTCATTATAATTTCTGGAAAATGATGAGCAAAATAACATGCATATTAATGCAATTGCACCAGGGGAGTGGTTTAGTGGTTTCAGCAGTGTAGACTGCAGAGGTCACAACATGAGGGGAGATATGAGACATGGTCAAGAGAAACCAGGAGGGGGTTGTCTAAAGGCATCTGAAGAGTTGATGTCTCAGTTCACAGTTATCTTGCGTGGCAGAAGACGGAGCGGAGGGCTCACAGTTTGAAAGCCTCCAACTGTGCAGCACTAAGCCTGAGCAGCACACTCCCCTGGCAACTGTGGTAACCTGATCCACCTGGGGCAGAATACCTGTCGATGACGAGCCTCTGTCAGCCCCTCCAATGAAGGAATGCCACGAGAGAGGGGAGGGAGGTGGGAGGAGAGGGGAGAGGGAGAGAAAAGAGGGAGAAGAAAGGGAGGGGAAGGTGAGGGAGGGGAGAGGGAGGGGAGAGGGAGGAGGGGGTAGAGAGGGGAGGAGAGGAAGGTGAGCCACTTGAAGCCTACTGAAGTGCAGCACACAGCAGCAGTCTGTACAGAGGTATCTCCGGGGGCTATGCTTTGCCACAGGGCATAGTGCCTTAGACTAATGAGTAGGTTCTAACACAGTAGGTGCTGACATAGCATTTAATCCCACTGAGACTTCATTGTGCCTCTTACTCTCTACAAGATATTACTAGAAGTGTTCTGAGACTACACCCAATCAGTGGTAACAGGACAACATCTATTCACTAACAACTTGTTAAAAATGTCCGAGCTCACAGGTCACTACATGGGGTATTGGACCAAAGTGCAACCTGGTGTAAGCTCTTTTATATTTTTAGCTTCAAGCCACCATTTTATGGTGCGGAATAAATACTCAAACAGTATCAAATTAGGGACCTCTGGGGCCATCCACTAATCTTATAAAACGGAAGGTCTTGCACAGTGTCATACAATATTACATACAGTATATTTTTATTTAACCTTTATTTAACCAGGAAGTCCCATTGAGGTCAGAAGACCTCTTTCCCAAGGAAAGACCTCTCTCCGTCATTAGATATTAGTAATGTTACTAGCCAGCCCAGCATCCCCTTTACGTGACAGTGCCTTGACTCTAGGCCTCCTCCTCCCCTAGAGACCTGTGCTCTGTTCCTGGAACCCTATCCATCCCCATGCTCGACACATCAATAATCTGCTGTATACACAAGGCTTTTTTTAATAAACTGTCATGTGAAACTCATTTTCTGCCTATTTTTCCAGTCTGAGAAGGCCTCTGGATGAAGTTTCCTTTCTGGGGGATTCTCAGCCCAGCATAGTTAGAAATTAAACTTCACTCTGTCCTCCTCTCTTTCACACACACATGCATAGACACACACACACACACACACAAACACACACATACACCTCAAACTCCTGAGTGATGTCAAAGTGGAACCTGACTAGACAGAAACCTCTGGGGCAGCTAAGTGGGTTAGTGGCATGTGACCCTCCTAACCACAAGTCTAGTCCTCTGTTCTCACACTCCATCAGCACTGATGCCTCCCTCCTCTCAAAACAATGTCATCATGTCACTCAGGCCCACTGGGAAAACCTGAGCACAACTGCCATCCAGGTGACGTGTCTGTCCCTGCATCCTTGAAAAGAGATGCTAAATACACTTAGTGTTATAAGGACAGACTGGAGGGTCTATGAAGGTTAAATAAGTTGGAGTCATTTCGTGCTGGAGTAATGTGCTCCATTTAAGCAGAGCTGCAATCCACCCCAGCCTCAGTGCAGCTGCTTTGGCTTTGACTTGCCAGAGTCTTTCTCCACAGTGAGAGAGGGAGAGTGGCAGCGGTGACACCTATCAGTTTAGCTGCAAGGAACCTGCAGCTGCACCTTTGCAGATAAACTGTAAAGCCAAACACCAACCCCCATGAAACATATGCCCAAATACACACACCAACACAAGTGGGCTCACACACAAGTATGAGTGTACACGAGAGCGCACACACATACACACACACACACACACAAACACACACAGAAATACACTCATGAGACATGCAAAAATGCACACCAAATACGCAGTCAGCCTCAAAAAGGAAATATCTTTCCAAACCCCCAGTGCATTAATGATAGCTTAATTTCCTGATTCCTTCATCCCTTCAAATGAGGCATCACATGTCAGTAGATCTCTCCTGTTAAAATAGCTCCAATAATTGCCCGTGTTTTGTGCTGGGCAAGGCTGGCATCCAAAGCAAATATTTCCAAGTGGAAAGGGATTCTGGCATGGCCAGGAGAAGTGCTCATTTATTTGGATTTAAAACGTTAACAAAAAAAATATCTGTAGAGGATGGAATAACGTCTTAATGAAGTCAAAAGGGCTGCCTCAGTTCAGAAAAATTAGACATCTCTCCATTCTATCCCTCGATTCGCTGCGAGGAGGAGAGGGGGAAATGGGAAGATTAAGAGATTGGTTGTGTTTGCGGAGGCCATGTCCGCTGGTTTCTCAGATAGCCTTGACTGTATATATAACATTTGGCCTTGTGCTGAGCTTCGGAGCCGTGTAAACATGGCGATTGAGTTACAGAACCTCCTCAAGACGTATTTTGGAGACGCGTTTGTCTTTTTTCTAAAAGGGTTCAGTGACTCTCTGGGCATTTATTGCTGACCCAGCAGCAGAGTTTTGAGGAGAAAAATAGAAAACTATGTGTATCTCCTCCTCAGTGCTGACCAAGATTTGTGTTTCAACAGACACAACCGGCAGACAGACAGACAGGAAGGCAGGCAGGCAGGCTGGCAGGCAGACACAGGCAGACAGACAGAAGTCTTTGTGGTCCAGACCAGAGCAGACATCCCAGAGAAATGAGGAGGTGAGACTGAGGCCGGCCATTCACCCTATTTGTGCTTTTCATTTACAGGGGTTTAAGAAACACACGCTACCTAATAAGGCAGCAGTAAGGGCCAGTCTGAAGGCATGCTGTCTGAGCTGCTCTGGTAGGTGAAGGAGACATTATGAGGATAAACATCCCTTTGGCTTCGCTGAGCATCGGTAGATGGGAGGGAGGGAGGGAGGGAGGAGCATAGTCCCAAATTAAAACAAGATCCTTTCTCTTTTAAACAGGATTAGAGGATTTCCTCGTTCCTCTCCATTGCTGCTGGAGTTCAATGACATGACTCTTTCCACCCTCTTCACTGAACGGTGACCACGGCGCCAGGTTTGAACCGAGCCGAGACGCTCTGAGAGGAGCACTCAGTGCACACAGACACTGGCCACGTGTAAACAAACACACAGCACTAATCAGGCACTTGTCAGCAGGAGGATGCACAAGTTGATGTGTTGCCTGAGGCCACGCATGCTCTCTGTCGGTTAGCTGTGTGGGTGAGAAACTGAACTCAGAGCAGTGGGAGTGCTACTAGACTAGAGATACGTTGTGTTGCTTAATCAATGCACTTCCTTAGGTTAAGCCAATGTGTAGTGTTGTCTGTTCAGGTCACTTTTACTCAGGAGGATTTAAACCCTGACTAGCGTGACCACAACACACAAAAACAAACAAGGCTTTGCTTAGGCTGTATTTAGATTTGAATTCAGTGGAACAGCTTGTTGTCATACTAACACGATATAAACAAAGCTAATACTGCTTTGATTGAAACCCAGCCTCCAACGATGCGCTCGTCGCTCAGGTAACGATTTTTGGTAAATATACACAGAGAGCCTGAACTCCCACTGCCTCACTCAGTTATCCCATAAATGAAAAATGAGCTTTGGTCATACCAAATGGTATTCCTCAGTTCCTCCAAAAGAAGTCTGGAAGTATTTTAAAAACAAACCCCGGGATGTGTGTTTGGGGTGAACAGGCTGGTGCCAAGAAGACAAGAGGCCCCGTGTGCAGCCTGACGGCTGGCTGTCTTCTGGGTGCTTACATCCCTAAAGACCAATCCCAGGCTTGACTTTCCCCTGCCAGTCGGCTCAGATGGAATTGTTCATGTCATGGTGAATGGGGCCGAACAATCCTGAGGGAAAGAGAGTGTTGATATCCTCTTCGGGAGCCAGCTGATACACCAAACCCAAATCCTCCTCCTCCCTTGCAACTCATCACTCCACCCTCCATCTCCACCTCCTGGACTGTGGAAAGCCTCCATGCCCAAACCTTATCTGTGTGTGTCACAACAACAGCAAATTGATTGCACTGGGAGGGTACCCGACTAGATAGCTCTGGGTATCTGCATCTGCAATGGAAAGATGGTGGAGGGGAGGTTTATTACTAAGAGCCTAGACTTTGTGATTTCCCCTGAATCAAACCAGAGGAGTGATAGCCTTTCCTCTTGGCCATGCTAGAAGAGTAGAGGGATTAACCAATGCATCATTATCTGGGCTCCCTCTCAGATAGCCAACAGACTGACCCACATGATGACCATAGGGGAACAGTGAGGGTAAAGTAATCTACTTATGTCCAGAAGAGAATAAAACACTATCTGTCAAAATCTAGTCATGTTACACTACCATTTAAAGTGTAACAAAAGCACTTAAAACTGATGCATCAAAGGATGCGTGCTTCAAAGAGTGAGGATGGAGTGAATCAACGTGAGGCTCTCTGATGACTGGACTTTCCCATCAGCCCCCTGGTCAATAATACATCAGGCTGAATCCTGGCAGTTTGATTAGCCAGCCTTAGAACAAGATCCCTGGGGATTAGAGGTACAGGCTCAACCAAGCGATCACTCAAAGCTGTCACAATAGATTGGGGAGAAAACACTTAGTCAGAGGGCTGTTGCCATGGGAATGGTATTATCACATGAGAGAATAAGGACATTTCATGCAGACAACTTTGGTTTGAGGTTGAAACAGAAGAACAGTGAATACTTTGACTATACAGTAGTTCATGCTCTTCATTGACAGAAGATGACTGAGGATAATCAAGTGTTACATCATTGAGGAGTTGACCCTAGGTCAGAAAGAGTTTGGGTTTCAGTGTTACATCATTGAGGAGTTGACCCTAGGTCAGAAAGAGTTTGGGTTTCAGTGTTACATCATTGAGGAGTTGACCCTAGGTCAGAAAGAGTTTGGGTTTCAGTGTTACATCAGTGAGGAGTTGACCCTAGGTCAGAAAGAGTTTGGGTTTCAGTGTTACATCAGTGAGGAGTTGACCCTAGGTCAGAAAGAGTTTGGTTTTCAGTGTTACATCAGTGAGGAGTTGACCCTAGTCAGAAAGAGTTTGGTTTTCAGTGTTACATCAGTGAGGAGTTGACCCTAGGTCAGAAAGAGTTTGGGTTTCAGTGTTACATCATTGAGGAGTTGACCCTAGGTCAGGTCAGAAAGAGTTTGGGTTTCAGTGAAAGAGGTAGGTGGGTTTCAGTGTTACATCAGTGAGGAGTTGACCCTAGGTCAGAAAGAGTTTGGGTTTCAGTGTTACATCATTGAGGAGTTGACCCTAGGTCAGAAAGAGTTTGGGTTTCAGTGTTACATCAGTGAGGAGTTGACCCTAGGTCAGAAAGAGTTTGGGTTTCAGTGTTACATCATTGAGGAGTTGACCCTAGGTCAGAAAGAGTTTGGGTTTCAGTGTTACATCAGTGAGGAGTTGACCCTAGGTCAGAAAGAGTTTGGGTTTCAGTGTTACATCAGTGAGGAGTTGACCCTAGGTCAGAAAGAGTTTGGGTTTCAGTGTTACATCAGTGAGGAGTTGACCCTAGGTCAGAAAGAGTTTGGGTTTCAGTGTTACATCAGTGAGGAGTTGACCCTAGGTCAGAAAGAGTTTGGGTTTCAGTGTTACATCAGTGAGGAGTTGACCCTAGGTCAGAAAGAGTTTGGGTTTCAGTGTTACATCAGTGAGGAGTTGACCCTAGGTCAGAAAGAGTTTGCGTTTCAGTGTTACATCAGTGAGGAGTTGACCCTAGGTCAGAAAGAGTTTGGGTTTCAATGTTACATCAGTGAGGAGTTGACCCTAGGTCAGAAAGAGTTTGGGTTTCAGTGTTACATCAGTGAGGAGTTGACCCTAGGTCAGAAAGAGGAGCTGTGTATGGCTGCATATGGTGTTGAAGAAGAACCAGAGGAAACACAGTGTCCAACGAAGCAGGGAGAGACAACAGAACAAAGCAAATGCAGCCGCATAGCGAGAGAGAGTGAGAGAGAGAGAGAGAGAGAGAGAGAGAGAGAGAGAGAGAGAGAGAGAGAGAGAGAGAGAGAGAGAGAGAGGAGAGAGAGCAGAGAGAGAGAGAGAGAGAGAGCAAGAGAGAGGGGGGGAGAGAGAGAGAGAGATTAAAAAAGGTTGCCGTAGGCAGACCTGGCTCTCAAGAGAAGACAGGCTATGTGCACACTGCCCACAAAATGAGGTGGAAACTGAGCTGCACTCCCTAACCTCCTGCCAAATGTATGACCATATTAGAGACACATATTTCCCCAAGATTACACAGAGCCACAATGAATTTGAAAACAAACCCAATTTTGATAAACTCCCATATCTATTGGGTGAAATACCACAGTGTGCAATAACAGCAGCAAGATTTGAGACCTGTTGACCCAGTGAAGAACAAACACCCTTGTAAATACAACCCATATTTCTGTTGATTTATTTAAAAAATAAAAAATAAACGTTATTTGCACATCGTTAAAACACTGTATATAGACATTATATGACATTTGAAATGTCTATATTCTTTTGGAACTTGTGTGAGTGTAATATTTGCTATTCACTTTTTATTATTTATTTCACATTTGTTGATCCATTTCAATTGCTTTGGCAATGTAAACATATGTTTCCCATGCCAATAAAGCCCCTTGAATTGAATTTAGAGAGAGAGATATGGAGAGGAAGTGGTGGAAGGTTAGGAACAGGGGCGGCCATGCAGTGCTTCTCCTTCCAGAGAACACAGACAGACAGGGTTTTCTTCCGGGGCCAAAGGTTAGTAAAGATGTGATTTGTGGTTTGGTAGCTATAAATCCATCAGGGGGTACTTGTACAGATGTTAATGATACAGTTTTTGGCACCACATATCCCTACTTGAGCAATTCCAATGGACCGTACCAACGGGGTTCTAGAGAACCATGTAAAAGAAACCACATAGCTCATCAATGTGGGGACATTTGTACCTTAGTGGGGAATACTGGACATCATGCATTTGCTTTTGATTCTTATGCGAATGTGTGTTTTGAATTGAATTCAAAGAAAAAAATAATTCTCCTATAGGCTACTTTTTAAGAGCATAAAAAGTCCTTCTCTCCCATTATGCACTTGTGGTGGTAATTCAGTAAAGGCCTTTAAAAAAAGTGATTTCGCTCATAAAGAATATAATTACATTGTTTCCGCTTCACTTCTTCACTACAGTGTGCCTCGTCGTAGAGATCTCGAGACATCAGTGACTACAGAGCGTACCATGAGGTAAATTATACAGCGACCCACAGAGACATCTTACTCCATATGCACAGATTCACTGTGCTGTGACATCACATTGCTTCCACCTGAATTCCTGACTTCCTGATGTCTTTGTGAGGTGTGTAGGGCTCTGCCGCCTGCCACTGCCGCCCAACATTATTAACACTGCTAGAGCCAATTACCAGGAGTCATGTGGTGCTGGCCGGTCGGTGGGGGCCAGAAGAACGTCTCGTTGGCGACTCCTGCCTAGCCCAACCTGGCCCCTGGCCTGACTAGCAGACACAGCAACCCCTGCTGACAGAGACCAGGACCGTGTGAGAGATGGCAACAGGAGAGGAGAGGAGAGGAGAGGAGAGGAGAGGGAGGAGAGGAGAGGAGAGGAGAGGAGAGGAGAGGAGAGGAGAGGGAGAGGAGAGGAGAGGAGAGGAGAGGAGAGGAGAGGAGAGGAGAGGAGGGGCTAGGGCCGTCTGACAGAGGGCAACAAGAGAGGAGAGGAGGGCTAGGCCCGTGTGAGAGAGGGCAACAGGAGAGGAGGGGCCAGGGCCATGTGACAGAGGGCAACAGGAGAGGAGAGGAGGGCTAGGCCCGTGTGACAGAGGGCAACAGGAGAGTAGAGGAGTGGCCAGGGCCATGTGACAAAGGGCAACAGGAGAGGAGAGGAGGGGCCAGGGCCATGTGACAAAGGGCAACAGGAGAGGAGAGGAGGGGCCAGGGCCATGTGACAAAGGGCAACAGGAGAGGAGAGGAGGGGCCAGGGCCATGTGAGAGAGGGCAACAGGAGAGGAGAGGAGGGGCCAGGGCCATGTGACAGAGGGCAACAGGAGAGGAGAGGAGGGGCCAGGACCGTGTGAGAGAGGGCAACAGGAGAGGAGAGGAGGGGCCAGGACCGTGTGAGAGAGGGCAACAGGAGAGGAGAGGAGTGGCCAGGGCCATATGACAGAGGGCAACAGGAGAGGAGAGGAGGGGCCAGGGCCATGTGACAAAGGGCAACAGGAGAGAGAGGAGGAGGGGCTAGGGCCATGTGACAGAGGGCAACAGGAGAGGAGAGGAGGGGCTAGGGCCATGTGACAGAGGGCAACAGGAGAGGAGAGGAGGGGCCAGGGCCATATGACAGAAGGGCAACAGCAGAGGAGAGGAGGGCTAGGCCCGTGCGAGAGAGGGCAACAGGAGAGGAGAGGAGGGCCAGGGCCGTGTGACAGAGGGCAACAGGAGAGGAGAGGAGGGCCAGGGCCGTGTGACAGAGGGCAACAGGAGAGGAGAGGAAAGGAGAGGAGAGGCTGTGCCAGGGCCACGGCCATGTGAGAGAGGGCAACAGGAGAGTAGAGGAGTGAGGGAATCAAAGCCATTCCAAGCATGTGAATCATCAACCTCAGGTGTTAAACAGTCGATTTTTCTGTTGGTAAGAGCGAAAGGGACTTGGCTCTATGTGAACTTTGGAGGATCAGTTCAGGTGAATCACTCACTGATTAAAGTGATACATCTGTCCTGTCTTGTCCAGGTGTCAGTCTGTTCTCCAACCCACTAGCCAGAGCCTCAATTAGGTCTGATCTCCTTTGGGCACCAGCTGCACAGCCACTCCAGTTACAGGCCAGTAGAAGTAATCTTATTGAAGGGGTCTAAAAGCACTTAAACCTGTAGGAAATTGAGAGGTAACATGAAACCCCCACCAATGCTTCTTCCTCCCCTGTTTCTGTGGTAAGGATGAATCTCTTAGCATTCTGGAGCGGGGATGTGTAAGGTTTTCTTTCCAAGGGTAATTGCTGAGAAATAATAGGTGGCGCTCGGAGACGAGAAACCTTTTCAGCACCATAACATGCCTTACCCACTCAAAGTAGTTCAGAGCTAATTACATGCTTTACATTTGTTAATCGTTGAATGCGTGGAAAATAAGTTACATCTGTTTCATTGAGCGTGTTATTGCACTGTCTCTATGGGAGGTCAAACGATTCAAATGATTCAATGATGGTTCATCCACTTGTTATTTACATCTGTGGGGGGACTAACTACGGCTTAATACCAGTGACACCATGTGTAATGCAGAAGGACAAGGACTCATTTTATACATCTAAATCCATGAAAACCTGCAGAGACCTGGGAGGGAGTGAGAGGAAACAGAAAAAGTAAGGTCAGTTGGGTGATTTCTCTGCCTGCTGGCCAACAGGTCATCTGTGAAGAACACTGAAGTAGAACCGTGGCAGGAATATTTATAGGATGATACACACGTAACAAATCATCCTCACATGAACACACACACACAAATAAACAATTGAATAGAGAACTATGTGTGTGTGTGCGTATGTGCAAAGGTGTGTTTATGCAAGGGTGTGTACATCTCTGTGTACGTGATTGCGTGCGTGTTTGTGTTTGTCTGTGCGTGTGTTTGCCTGCACATGAAACAATTGCATGGATGATAAGACAGAGGGAAATATATCAAAGGGATTGATGGAAGCTTGGCCTGAAGAGGCAGCAGGCTTACAACCGCAGATACTCCAGTTACACACCTGTATGCAAGGGAAGAGCTCATCCACAGCATAGCAAATGATCCACAAATAAATAGGCCATGCTAAATGACTTGGAAAATAGCCCTGCTTCAGACTGTACACTTGTTTTGAGTTAGGAGAGAGAGAGAGAGAGAGAGAGAGAGAGAGAGAGAGAGAGAGAGAGAGAGAGAGGAAAAAGAGTGAAAGACACTTTGCTACTTTCAGTTCTTTAAGGGCCTGAGAAACATACATGAGTGGTTGTTGACTTTTAACGCCCACAGCGGGTATGCGATGTTGATAAGTAAAGTTGTAGGTTAAGTGCTGATAAATAGTTTATCTACTGTTCATGTTAGCATGCTAGAAAGAATACACTGATTTAATTCACCACCAACCCATAATCACTCTATAATAATACAGAGAGACAATAATACAGAGAGACAATGATTTACAGAGAAGAGAGAGAGAGACATCTGTCAACACATAACCTGTCTATGACAGATTAGAGTAGTTATTCTCATTCATGGTCAACACACAGCAACAAACAACATAAACGTTTCAAATGTTTCATGATGAGGTTCAAATCAATGTTTCTGTCTGAGGAGAAGCCAGGTTTGGCTTGAGGTTTTGGAGCAGAGAGGGAGAGGAGAGGGAGCCTGTGGGAGACGGAGAGGAGGGAGAGGGGAGATGGTAGAGGGAGGGAGGGAGGGTAAAGGGAGAGGGAGACTGTGGGAGAGGGAGAGGAGGGAGAGGGGAGATGGTAGAGGGAGGGAGGGAGGGTAAAGGGAGAGGGAGCCTGTGGGAGAGGGAGAGGAGGGAGAGGGGAGATGGTAGAGGGAGGGAGGGAGGGAAAGGGAGAGGGAGCCTGTGGGAGAGGGAGAGGAGGGAGAGGGGAGATGGTAGAGGGAGGGAGGGAGGGTAAAGGGAGAGGGAGCCTGTGGGAGAGGGAGAGGAGGGAGAGGGGAGATGGTAGAGGGAGGGAGGGTAAAGGGAAAGGGAAAGGAGCCTGTGGGAGACTGAGAGGAGGGAGAGGGGAGATGGTAGAGGGAGGGAGGGAGGGTAAAGGGAGAGGGAGCCTGTGGGAGAGGGGAGAGGAGGAGAGGAGGGAGAGGGGGGAGATGGTAGAGGGAGGGAGGGGAGGGTAAAGGGAGAGGGAGCCTGTGGGAGAGGGAGAGGAGGGAGAGGGGAGATGGTAGAGGGAGGGAGGGAGGGTAAAGGAGAGGGAGCCTGTGGGAGAGGGAGAGGAGGGAGAGGGGAGATGGTAGAGGGAGGGAGGGAGGGTAAAGGGAGAGGGAGCCTGTGGGAGAGGGAGAGGAGGGAGAGGGGAGATGGTAGAGGGAGGGAGGGTAAAGGGAGGGAGGGGGAGCCTGTGGGAGAGGGAGAGGAGGGAGAGGGGAGATGGTAGAGGGAGGGAGGGAGGGTAAAGGGAGAGGGAGCCTGTGGGAGAGGGAGAGGAGGGAGAGGGGAGATGGTAGAGGGAGGGAGGGAGGGTAAAGGGAGAGGGAGCCTGTGGGGGGAGAGGGAGAGGAGGGAGAGGGAGATGGTAGAGGGAGGGAGGGAGGGAGGGTAAAGGGAGAGGGAGCCTGTGGGAGAGGGAGAGGAGGGAGAGGGGAGATGGTAGAGGGAGGGAGGGAGGGTAAAGGGAGAGGGAGCCTGTGGGAGAGGGAGAGGAGGGAGAGGGGAGATGGTAGAGGGAGGGGGAGGGAGGGAGGGAGGGAGGGAGGGAGGGAGGGAGGGGGAGGGAGGGAGGGAGGGAGGGAGGGAGGGAGAGGAGGGAGGGAGGGAGGAGGAGAGGGAGGGAGGGAGGGAGGGAGGGAGGGTAAAGGGAGAGGGAGCCTGTGGGAGAGGGAGAGGAGGGAGAGGGAGATGGTAGAGGGAGGGAGGGAGGGTAAAGGGAGAGGGAGCCTGTGGGAGAGGGAGAGGAGGGAGAGGGGAGATGGTAGAGGGAGGGAGGGAGGGTAAAGGGAGAGGGAGCCTGTGGGAGAGGGAGAGGAGGGAGAGAGGGGGAGGGAGGGAGGGGGAGGGAGATATGTTTAGAAGGAGGGATTCTGGGAGGGAGGGTGCTCCAAATGAATGGAGAGGGAGCCTGTGGGAGAGGGAGAGGAGGGAGAGGGGAGATGGTAGAGGGAGGGAGGGAGGGAGGGTAAAGGGAGAGGGAGCCTGTGGGAGAGGGAGAGGAGGGAGAGGGGAGATGGTAGAGGGAGGGAGGGAGGGAGGGTCAAAGGGAGAGGGAGCCTGTGGGAGAGGGAGAGGAGGGAGAGGGGAGATGGTAGAGGGAGGGAGGGAGGGTAAAGGGAGAGGGAGCCTGTGGGAGAGGGAGAGGAGGGAGAGGGGAGATGGTAGAGGGAGGGAGGGTAAAGGGAGAGGGAGACTGCTGGGAGAGGGAGAGGAGGGGAGGGGAGATGGGAGGGAGGGAGGGAGGGAGGGTAAAGGAGAGGGAGCCTGTGGGAGAGGGAGAGGAGGGAGAGGGGAGATGGTAGAGGGAGGGAGGGAGGGTAAAGGGAGAGGGAGACTGTGGGAGAGGGAGAGGAGGGAGAGGGGAGATGGTAGAGGGAGGGAGGGAGGGAGGGTAAAGGGAGAGGGAGACTGTGGAGAGAGGGAGAGAAGAATAGAGGGGGAGAGGGAAAGGGAGGGTGGCTATGTTTAGAACCTGAGAAGAACGAGTTTCCCTTAATTCTGTAACCTTTTAAGTTAAAGGTGTGCTCCATGGGGCTGATATGAATGGCACACTGTTGTAGTACTACCCTGACCTGTTGAAAAAACAGGAGGCTTTATTCGCATGTGGGAAAAATAAGTTGTGAGAGCAAAGTCTACCTGCTATGTGGGACCAGGAAACCAGACGTGAACTACAGTAGTAGAACAGATTTCTATAACTAACCCAAGATAGACCCGAACCTGTCTTTTTAATGGGAGCAAATGAATCATCGTGGGCAGAACGAGCAAGAAAGTGGGCAGAGTCAAACACAAGCTAGTGAGATCCTATTGGCTTATTCTAGCATATTTGCATATTTCCATTAGGGAATGCCTACCCTGTGAAGTGCGCGTGTGCAACAACTAAATTGGCCCTTGCTCTCCTAATCAAACGATGGAAATGGGTAAAGTCTACTAAACGCAATCCACTCTGTTTATTACAGAGTCTAGTTTGGAAACAGAAAACTCTATGGAGATCAAATGTTTTATTGATGAGAAATTTTGCAGAATGCTGACCAAAATCCATCTTGCTCCTTCTTCTCCCACCGTCGGTCACATGGCTTCCTCTCATCACCATATTTGGGAGTGACTGGAAACGCCAACCGGATGCTTCACATTTATACATCCGGTGAAATATCTGTCTCATTGTTCTATCTGTGGTAGTAGTCTAAAAGTCACACATTAGCCATGCCAAATAAATCATCCCAGCCTCAAAGCCCCTTTTTCAGGAATGATAGACATCCAGTCTGGAAGATACATTCATGCAACAACATGAATAATGTCAAGTTCAATATTTAAGACTTGCACATGTACCGTTGAAAGGAAACCAAGCATTTCCTACTCAGGGACCTTATGTGTGCAAAAATATAAATGCGATATGCAACAGTTTCAAAGATTTTACTGAGTTACAGTTCAGAGAAGGAAAACAGTCATTTGAAATAAATAAATTAGGCCCTAATCTATGGATTTAACATGACTGGGCAGGGGCGCAGCCCTGGTTGGGCCCCATTCCTTAGACGATTCCGCAGATGTAGAAGCCAGATGTGGAAGTCCTGAGCTGGCATGGTTACACGTGGTCTGTGGGTTGTGAGGCCGGTTGGACATAATGCCAAATTCTCTAAAATGACGTTGGGGGTGGCTTATGGTAGAGAAATTAACATTCAATATTCTGGTAACAGCTCTGGTGGACATTCCTGCAGCCAGCATGCCAATTGCATGCTCCTTCAAAACTTGAGACATCTGTAGCATTGTGGTGTGTGACAAAACTGTACATTTTAGAGTGGCCTTTTATTGTCCTCAGCACAAGTTGCACCTGGGTAATGATGATGCTGTTTAATCAGCTTGTTGATATGCCACATCTGTCAGTTGGATGGATTATCTTGGCAAAGGAGAAATGCTCACTAACAGGGATGTAAACAAATTAGTGGACAAAATTTGAGAGAAATAAGCTTTTTTGTGCGTATGGAACATTTCTGGGATCTTTTATTTCAGCTCATGAAACATGGGACCAATATTTACATGTTGCGTTTATATATTTGTTCAGTATAGTTCTCTCCTTGAGCTATCCAGCAAAATGACTGTAAGGACACAAGGTCATACATCTGTTCATCAGCAAACACACACCAGGAAGCACTCACACACACTCACCAAGGCAGTTGTGTCCGTCGTGTGCCAGCCGGAAGCCGTCATAGCATGTGCACCTGTAGTTCCCCGGGATGTTGATGCAGTCATGGACACAGCCACCGTTGTACTCACTCGCACACTCGTCTAAATCTGAAATGGATAAAGGGTATGGGTCAGGACTATGGGATGTTAATGATTGACCTGCACCCCACCACCCTTGGTTTCACTCAGCATATAGCCTGAGAGGGTGTTGTTGTTCAAATGAAACATAGATTGGTATGACAAACTTTGCTAATTGTAAGACATGTTCAAGGAGTATTTTATTTCAACAATTGTTTGCATTCAGGTTGGAAATGTTGCACGTATCCCTCATGAAATCTGCATAAGCACAACAAATCCAAGAGCAGAAGACAAAAAAGATGCACATGAGAATAGACTGAATCAGTGAGTGGGTGTGATGGGAGTAAATGGGTATGAAACAAGACCTGATGTGATATATGTATTGTACTACAAATATTAGTAAGTCAAGTTCTGCCTCTAAAGGACTCAACCTTAAGAGGCAGGCAGAGAGGGTACAGTAATTGTGGATGGGGAAAGTGAATTTGTCCATGAAGACAGGGAGATAACAGCTGAGATATGATTCAGTGGTAGGAGAGAGGCAAAGAGAGAGAGAGACAGAGGGAGAGAGAGAGAGAGAGAGAGAGAGAGAGAGATTGTTGGCCAGTTTAGGGCCAACAATCTGGGTGGTTCAGCTCCTCTTTGCAGCTGACGGATACAGTTGCCTCAGTGCTTGATTTGACTTGACAGCAATGGGCTGAGCCTGGACCAGTGCACTCTCCCTCTAACTCCCAGAGCTGCCTGCCACCACAACGCTCTGCTGCTCCATCCCATGATGTCACACAGGAGACACTAATGCCAGTCTCACTCTCATCTACCCCAGGCTAAGAGCATCTCATCCCCTCGATGATTGGAGGCTTCCTCCCTCTTGTTCACAACACTGTCATTTCTCAAGATCAAAATGATTCTATCCACCCAGACTGTTCAGACTGTTACAGACCAATTTGACTCATGAATGCAGCACCATCAAATTCCTATCAAACAGGTGGATTTACTCAACGGGCAATACCAGTGAGATAAAAACTAAATCATGTTCTAGGGGTGAAAAGAAAGAGAGATCAAGAGAGCGAAAGAGAGAGTGAAAGAGAAAGAGAGAGGTCTCTGTGATGACTTGGACAGGGGACTTTGCTAAGAGGCACTGAGGCATGATGCAGCTGCAGTGGTTCCCCTGCTGATGGACTAGACTAGATTGAGTGGATAGAATGGTTCTGAACCAGCCTGTCATGTTTCCTGTTCCTTGCTCTCCCTGACAACCTCCCTGGCATCTTGAGACAGGGGGTGTGCCCTGCCATGGTGTATTTGCCAGCCTCATGTCTGCCAGCCTGCCAATAGGAGTCTCAGTGCAGCACGTCACCTGAGACCACTCTAAGGACCAAAGTTCCCTCCACACACCATGAGTCAGGCCCCATCAGCAAGTACCATATCTAGAACTAGCACATGAATATGTATTATTCCACTCTCTCCCTGGTTTGCTTTAATTATCTCCTCTCTCAGCAGAATTCTAAGAACCTATAGTAGCAGGGTAAAAATACTGTTCCTGTGCTTAACAGTCAGTGAATGCTTACATTTGTTAATGGTATTCTAATGTTGAATACAGAAGGCTCAACATTGGTGTTATTGCATGGTTAAACATGCAGAGAAACAGGCAAAAATATGCAGTATACAATCCAGTATATATGCAAGCATTATCTACAGGGCGCTTTGGGGTGTGTTGGGTGTGTGTGTGTGTGTGTGTGTGTGTGTGTGTGTGTGTGTGTGTGTGTGTGTGTGTGTGTGTGTGTGTGTGTGTGTGTGTGTGTGTGTGTGTGTGTGTGTGTGTGTGTGTGTGTGTGTGTGTGTGTGTGTGTGTGTGTGTGAGAGAGAGAGAGGGACAAAAGGAGTGTCTGGTGTGTGTAACGTCTGCTTCCAACTCACACCCGCAGACACGTAGATCCCCTGAACGCAGCTCACTTTCCAGACCACTTTCCAGCTCACACTCTCAAACACCTAGATCCCCTGAATGCAGCTCACTCTCCAGATCCTAATCACCAGAATTCTAATCACCTGTTCACACACCTGTATGTCATTTTCACGCACTATTTAGTTCTGTTCTTTGCACCCCATCACTGTGAGGTATTGTTTGTTTTGTGACACGTCTTTCGGAGCGCTGGGGTTCCCTGTGATTTACTCCTCCCATGTATGATCATTTTTGCCTGCCTCACGACACCTATTCCCTGCCTGTACTTTAGCCTATCGGATTTCCTGTTATCTACCTATTGCCTGATCTCTTGGACTACATTACTAGCCTTTTCCCTGCCTGTACTGTTGCCTAATTGGACCCCTTGTGCATGACCTTCTGCCTGCCCCTGGACACAGCTACCTGCCTCTTCCTGTGGTCCTTTGCAATAAACACCTGCTGTGCCCTGCGCTTGAAACCAGCTCTCTGTCTCCCCTTGTGTTCATTAGTGTGTGAGTGAGTCCGTCATTAAAATCAAATTGTTTCTGCAATCATAATGAGGTCTCTGCAGATGTTAACTCCGTTACCGTATGGTAAATTATCGCCTTTAGCCTCCAAGACAAAGAATCCTCATCTAGTACCTGATGTGGGATAGAGAGTAGATGATAGACAGACTCAGGCTATTTCAGCCACACCCGTTGCTGACAGAGCTCAGTAACTTTCAACGTGGTACCGTCATAGGATGCCACCTTTCGAACAAGTCAGTTCATCAAATGTCTGCCCTGCTAGAGCGCTGTTATTGTGGAGTGGAAATGACTAGGAGCAACAACAGCTCAGCCGCAAAGTGGTAGACCACACAAGCTCACAGCACGGGACCTGCGAGCGCTGAAGCTCGTAGCATGTAAAAATTGTCTGTCCTCGGTTGCAACACTCTACTGAGTTCCAAAGTGCCTCTTGAAGCAACGTCAGCACAAAAACTGTTCTTCGGGAGCTTCATGAAATGGGTTTCCATGGCCGAACAGCTGCACACAAGGCTAAGATCACCATGCGCAATGCCAAGCGTCAGCTGGAGTGGTATAAAGCTCGCCGCAGAGGAAACGTGCTCTCTGGAGTGATGAATCACGCTTCACCATCTGGCATCCGATGTACGAATCTGGGTTTGGCGTATGTCAGGAGAACGCTACCTGCCCAAATGCATAGTGCCAACTGTAAAGCTTGGTGGAGGAGGAATAATGGTCTGGGGCTGTTTTTCATGGTTCAGGCTGGGCCCCTTAGTTCCAGTGAAGGGAAATCTTAACGCTACAGCATACAATGACATTCTAAATGATTCTGTGCTTACAACTTTCTGGCAACAGTTTGGGGAAGGCCCTTTCCTGTTTCAGCATGACAATGCCCCCGTGCACAAAGCGAGATCCATACAGAAATGGTTTGTTGAGATCAGTGTGGAAGAACTTGACTGGCCTGCACAGAGCCTTGACCTCAACCCCATCGAACACCTTTGGGATGAATTGGAACGCTGACTGTCAGGCCTAATCGCTTGGCATGTAGTGTACACTACCAGTAATCCTCTAGTGTGTACAGTTTCAGAATAAACTGAAAAGCAACACAGGGACGGTATATTTGAACAGCTATCCTAATATCTCAATTTCCACACTTCTTAACCCACAAGCATGAGGTCTACGCGTCAAATGTTATGATAGCAAAGGCTGTAATTCTAGCTCAGCATATTCAACCCATTGGCCCATGCTTTGCCAGGGTTTAAGGTGTTTGTTTCAGGAACACCATATCAACACCACTACAGTATTGCATCTACTGCCCCACTTGCACAGCTTTTAAATGCAGTTGAAACCTACACTGGTTAAATTGTAGAACCTACACTGGTTAAATTGTAGAACCTACACTGGTTAAATTGTAGAACCTACACTGGTTAAATTGTAGAACCTACACTGGTTAAATTGTAGAACCTACACTGGTTAAATTGTAGAACCTACACTGGTTAAATTGTAGAACCTACACTGGTTAAATTGTAGAACCTACACTGGTTAAATTGTAGAACCTACACTGGTTAAATTGTAGAACCTACACTGGTTAAATTGTAGAACCTACACTGGTTAAATTGTAGAACCTACACTGGTTAAATTGTAGAACCTACACTGGTTAAATTGTAGAACCTACACTGGTTAAATTGTAGAACCTACACTGGTTAAATTGTAGAACCTACACTGGTTAAATTGTAGAACTGGTGAAAAAAAACTTTTTTTTTTACCCTTTTACAGAAAATATCAGGTTTTTATTTGATTAAAGTGTACTTTGAATTAGGTAATAAAAATGAAGGAGAAAAAAAATGACGAGTCAATGCATTCGTTAACAGTAGACCAATAATCACAGTCATTGATACAGAAATGAAAACTAATGATTGGCAAAGAGATTAAATTCAAATGAAAAAATAAAACCAAATCACGATCATACATTTTATTTCAGGCCACACTCCTCCTGTCCTTAGTATAAACCAGGTAAAGTCAATAACAACTCAGTGTGTAGAAACCAGGGCAGGACCAACAGCCTTGTACTGTACTGCCTTCTACCTTCTATGATTATAAATAGAATTATTAACCCCAGTTAATCCAAGAGAGGAAGGCAGCTCATGGCCAACTACACTGATACTGATGGTTTTAATGGGCCTGGAGGAGTCTATACAGATGTGCTGCTATTGAAGAGAGAGAGGCACAGACTGTCAGAAATCAGCTCTCTACTCTGTCCTCACCTTAGATTAGCCTTTCAAATGGGCAGTTTTTTATTTTCCTTTTTAAGTTAAATTCAAAAGCAAACCTTATAACCTGAAGGAAAAGAGCAATGACAAACACAGTCAAATAAATGAAAGAATTATAATAGCAATGGGGAAAAAATGACATTGTGATTTGGTCCTGCAGTAATACTAATAAAAATGGAGGGAAATAACGGTCCAGAGGCTTTGAACGCTCCCTGCTAAAAAAACAGGGTTGTGTCTGACAGACTAGAGTCACAAGAAGCCCTGGGCTGTGGAAATATCTCTGACCAATTGGCAGGCAGAGGCCTCTGGCTGCTGTTTCATCCGCTATCTTAATTCTATTCTCTAAAATGTGTAGGAAATGTACTGCTTCATTTAATATTTGACACAAAAGAGCAGTTGGCTGCACCTGTCTTTTTCTCTCTCTCCTTTCCACGCAGCATCTCTATCCTCTCTCTCAGGTCTGAGATGTAAAGCCTATGAGAAATGTAAAGCATGTGTGTGTGTGTGTGTGTGTGTGTGTGTGTGTGTGTGTGTGTGTGTGTGTGTGTGTGTGTGTGTGTGTGCATGTGCGCATGGGTGCGTCTCTGACACCTTACCTTCACAGTGCTTGCCATCCCCCTTGTAGCCCGACTTGCAGATGCATTTGTATGACTTGAGTGTATTCTGGCAGATGGCATCGGTGCTGCAGTTGTCAATTTGCTCTGCACACTCATCCACATCTGACAGACAGGGAGAGATGGAGGGAACAGTGAGGTCTAAGGACAATAATAACAAACAATGTTTACTACCCCCAGGTGGCTAATGTACAGTAGGGGAGGAGGGTCAATCATCCATCTGACAAGATATTCACCATATAGGATGTTCACTGTGGATACACAACCTCTGTAAAGTACCTGGTCAGACTGACAGACCACCCCAAGAATACAAGCAGTCACACTTGATAAAGACAAAACAATTCAGTTCAGTAAACCCTGCTACACTGTGGTATGTTTGACAGCTTAATAGTTCTCCGAAACCATGGTACAAATAAACAGCTCATTCAGGCATTTTTGAAGAACCGATTGCTTCATAACAATAAATAAGTAGTTGAGTAATTATTATAATGCATAAATAAACAGTCTATCATTGATTGACCTGTGATGAACCTCTGTTTGACTGGCTGCTGACTTGGACAATCTGTTCCTCTGATACATGGGTCAGGAAATTGAGTAAGAAGCCAATGCTTTCATTGGGAGGATAGGATAGATAGCCCTCTGCCATGGTAATGGTCCAGAGTTAGAGGGAACAGTTAAGTCTATAAATATATAATCAGGCATGTGATCAGGAAATAATATAAACTCAGGACAAATAGGATATTAGTTTGAGATCACTTTAAATACTTTATGAATAGAGGAGGATGTAAAAATCCCAACACTTGATCATATATTGTCATAAAAGATCATGCACATAGATATGGGAAATGATGGGTTTAATTAACAGAGGTAACTGGGTAGTGAAGTGTCGCGGAGTTGGCTCTATGGTGCCCTCCTCCCTAATCCCACCTGATCCCGGTTAGAGAGCCCAGGTGTTTGGGATTACCCCCCCCGCCCCCCCTCCGTTCGCAGGGTGGAAAAGCTTAACAAAGTTTACACAGCTTCCAATATCGACCCTTATCACAAATCTTCTCTCTGCTGGGGCCCCGAGGACTGATCCCAGGGGAACACTGGCTGAAATCTGAGCCCCGTTAGCTTAGCATCTACCCTGGGAGCCATAGACCATCAGTTCCATTGGCATGACCACAGAGGACAATGGCATTAGAAAACACATGCTGTTCTCCTCAGGGATAGAAACAGGCTGGATCTTTTCTACTCACTGATCATCCTTAAAGATGAATAGGACGACCACCATTTGGAAAGGTTCTGTGATAGTCAAGCTACATTCCACATAAACACAGATTCGTCTTTTAGTCAGGTGTAAGGATTCAAAGGCTCTATGGTGATTAATATTAATTAACAACAAAAACTAAAGAATCTCACATTTCCACTTTACATTAATGCTCCTATCCCGGTCATCAATTCAACTAGATCATTAACTGTCTGGAGAAGGTGCACTTGGTTTTACTGCTAAATAATGCTTTGTTTTTATTAACACATTGTTCTAAAAATATATATTTTTTCATCTCAGACAAGATGCAATAGAACACTTTTCACAACAAGAAAAACTGTGGTATAATTTATGCGTTCAAAAATCAACCATTTAGGATTTGAGGCAACACACCTTGGAATGAATTAATATGCTGTATGAAAAGAGTGTCAGGCTATCTGTCAAAATATATCCTAATTGTGCATGCAGTCAGGCTTTAAAGTGATTCAGATGTAAGACTATTAGTGTAGCTCCAAGATGTGAATCTTTTTTTGAAGTGTCATGCTTGATATGCAACTCTGAGCTGTTGACAATATAATATCCTGTATTACATAAACCACGAGTGAACTGTACGTATTTCCTAACAGACATACTAAATCAATAAAACACTTCAAACAGACTTCATAAACCCATTATAAGGTCAATGCAGATGCTTCAGAAATCATGTATTAGCTAATGCAGTGCAGTTCCATTATGATCTATATGACCTGACTGTTCTCAACTTTCTATTTCTTCTGGTATCACCAATCTTGCAGAGATCAACCTCCTCAATCAGCAAACCTCCTGTATCAGCAGACCCAACCATCAGGAGCAACCACTTCACTCAAAATGCACAAGAGTGTGTGGGAAACTCATTTCTAAGCAAAGCCTGCACAAACTAATCTGTTGTCTAGACTGGCTGAAGCTAAACTCAACATTTCAACCAGCACTGCCATACAGATATTATATTTCCACAAATCTGGACAACATTCAATTACACTGAACCTCCCTCTCCTTCACAATTAAGAACAGAGCAGAACCAAGCTCACTGTTTGCTGTGCAAGGCCAAGGCTCTCCAACCTCAACATTTGTTCAATGCTCATAATATTATTCTACAATTAGATAGCATTGTATTCGGAATGAGCTTCCAGTTTGATCCACCTCTATAACGGATACATTTCTGACTACCACGGAACAAGCACAACTCTGCTAGTGCTGTGTTCTTGAAGGCGACAGCAATTTGTGTCCCCCTAATTAGCTACACGAGAGTAAGGGAAGTGGGTAATTATGCCAACACTTTGTGAGCTCATGAGCTGTCAGGTTAGATCAGGGAACAGAGTAATATATATGTTTTTATTCTACTTGAGTTCATATCTTGTTTACAGAAACTGTCATTTTGTAAATGACTCACAGAAAACGTCAGTTAGTTAGTCACTCAAACTCCAGGAGTAATTCAATTAAGTGGCACTTTGAGCAAAAATAGAATCTTAGCCATAAAACAAGAAAAGAACACGTCAGATACATTTACATTTGACATTTTAGTAATTTAGCTGTTATCCACAGTGACTTACAATTAGTGCATTCATCTTAAGATTGCCAAATGAGACAACAACACATCACAATCGTATCAAGTACATTTTCCCTCAACAAAGTATTTATCAGCAAAGTCAGTGTTAGTGGAAAAGAGAAGTGCCTTTTTTTCTTTTTTCAGGGAGGGGGGGGGGTTCAGGTAGGGTTTCAGACTTTTTTGAAAGATGGGCAAGGACTCGGGCAGGTGCAGGTGCTCGGGTGGGAAGTAGGGTTTGAGCATAGCCTGAAGGTAAAGAGGGGTACTTCTCCTTGCTGCTCCGTAGGAAAGCACAAGGGTCTTGAAAATGATGCAAACCTCGACCGAAAGTCAGTGGAGTGTGCGGAGGAGCAGGGTGACATGGGAGAACAAGGTTGAACACCAGGCGGGCTGCGGCCAACAGAGAGTTGCAGTAGCCTAGACGGGAGATTTCAAGTGCCTGGATTAGGACCTGTGCCACTTCCTGTCTCAGTAAAGGTTGTACTCTACGGATGTTTTAGAGCATGAACTTACAGGATCGAGTCACTGCTTTGATGTTTGCAGAGAATTGTTTTATTTATTTTTTATTTCACCTTTATTTAACCAGGTAGGCAAGTTGAGAACAAGTTCTCATTTACAATTGTGACCTGGAATGACAGAGTGTTGTCCAGGTTCCTGCCAAGGTTCTTTGCACTCAGGTAGGGGCACACCGTGGAGTTGTCAACCGTGATGGAGAGGTCTTGGAGCAGGTGGGCCATTCCCAGGAGGAAGGGCAGCGCCGTTTTGTCGAGGTTGAGCTTGAGGTGGTGGGCCGACATCCAAGCTGAGATGTCTGCCAGGCACACAGAGATGCGTGTCGCCACCTAGGTGTCAGAAGGGCGGAAGGAGAAAGTAGTTGAGTGTCATCTGCATAGCAATGATAGGAGAGACCATGTGAGGATATGACAGAGCCGAGTGACTTGGTGTAAAGAGAAAACAGGAGAGGGCCTAGATCCGAGCCCTGGGGGACACCAGTAGTGAGAGCACGCGGTGCAGACACAGATCCTCTCCACGCCACCTGGTAGGAGCAACCTGCCAGGTAGGATGCAATCCAGAAGGTAGGATGCGTTCTTCATTTTACCTGTCACATTATTATGAAGCTTATGGTAGTGCCCACTCACCTGTCACGTGGTGTTTGTTTAAAAGCACATAGCGACGAGAGACTGCAGCCTTGTTGTGCAGCATGCGCCAGATAATCTAGTTACAGTATGGAATTCACAACTAAATGTTTGCCAGCTAGATATCTTATAACTATTAAGTTAACTGTCTAAAATGTGCTAAATTCTCTGCAGTTGTGCATTTGCTTTGTTAATTTAGCAGCTAGTTAGCTATCTTCCAAAATCAAGCATTCGCTTGGTAACAGCAGAGAATCCACTCCTGGATCAAGAGTCTAGCTGGCTAATATTTGTTTTGTGTGAGTAGCATTTTTGAGTTACTTGTATACATGTATAGTTTAAGTCAGAAACTATACAAAATGTTTGCAATAAGATTGTTAGCATTTAGTTAACATTCTCTATGGGATTTTACATGTACTTGTTAGCATTGCTAACCTTCGGATTAGAGAGTATCGGTGGGGTTTGAAAACAGCGCCCCTTGTGTTCAGTATTACGGAATATCCCGCTATGGCACAAGGTCGGTATGAAGGTATGATAATCTGAATACTGCCCAAACCTAGTAGGGAGGAGGATCTGACGTTTCACAGTGTTAAAGGCAGGGTATAGATCTAGAAGGATGAGAACAGAGGAGAGAGAGTCAGCTTTGGCAGACCAGAGAGCCTCTGAGACAAAGGAGAGCAGTCTCACTTGAGGAGGGGAGCGACTCTGACCATCTTGAAGTCAAATGGGACACAGCCAGTGGTCAGGGCTGAGTTGATAAGGGAAGTGAGGAATGGGAGAAGGTCTCCAGAGATGGTGTGGAGAAGTGAGGCAGGGATGGGGTCAAGAGGGTAGGTTGTTGCGCGGCCGGACATGACTAGTTGCAGGATTTCATCTGGAGAGGGGAGAAAGAGGTCAAGGCGTAGGGTAGTTCTGTGTGAGTGGGACCAGTGGACCCTGTAGGCTGAGTGAATGAGGAGTCGGTTGTTTAAATAAAAATGCAACCACCTAGGGAATTGGGTGCATTCCCTTCAACACATGCACAACAAAAGCTGAAAGAAGTTATTAGAAATCCAAAAGGCCTTTTTCCCTGTGAAAATAAACATGTCAGAATCAATAGGTCCTACGGTTCAGTCCCGAGGACAACCCTCTGAACACTTCAGAAACAAATTTGCCGAATGCATTCAGTAACGCTGCCCTCCAAATTGACTCATGCTACAGATGAAAAGCTTTGCTTTTTCAGGCCGTCTGTGTATGTAGATTTTTTTCTTTGATGCTGATGTATCAAAGTTGTTGGGAACAAGTTAAGGCAGCAGATGTTGAAGTCAGTGATTTGAGACAAGGATGAATAAACAAAGTCAAAACAACCAAAGGAAAGAACAAAAAAAATGTAAATTGGGAAATGGTCCGCTGTTTACCCAATTCCCTCATGAAAATAAATGTGTGAAATGTTGTATTGTTGCTGTAGTTTTGTTTTCATGTAGAAATTCAGTTTTAAGTTTAGAAGCCCAGAAATACATACTTTATGTAAGTAAGTTGACCTTTCTGCTCAAAGCTTGAACCTACGGTTGGATCCCTAGGAAGACAAGTAGGCCAATGCACTTTCTCTGAGTAGAATCCCTATAATGAGGCACATCATTCAAAGTCTAGTCTCTTCCCTTCATAGCTGGGCCGGGGTAGCTGGGTGCTCTTAATACCGCATGAAGTGAAAAAGAGAGCATGTCATGCACTAAGCCCTGGTTTAACAACCCAAATCCAGGAAAGCTGCTGTGTCTCCAGGCTTTTCCTATCGTCAGCCTGTAAATCAGTCACTGTGACTACGCATGCTCTAGTCTTGACTGAACAACATTTCTCCTAGACTAGAGAGCAGAAGGGGAGATAGCTAATTGATTGAATCAAGTTGATCATTGCCTTGGTTTAACAAAGATCTTCAGACAAATGTGGTTCCATCCTCAGCATCATAGTACTCAGACATAGAGTAAGTCAAGGAGTTTGTTCTGATATTTCGAGAAGAACAACCATACAACTCTCTGAGTCCGCCGATGTGCAGCCACGTCCAATACACTCCCCACATGTGAGCCAGAGAGAGCTTCTAGGCCAGGGCTGTGGAGGTGAGACGTTGTCAGAGGTGCTTTCCCCCTCTGATTAATGGGCAGGGATAAGAGGTGTATTTAGCTGGGCCGGTCAGCTAAAAGGAAATGGGTGTGTGAGTGGGAACGGGGCTGAGGGGAGAGGGGAGAGAGTGTGTGGGAAATTTGCCAAACTCAAGGTGTACAGTTAAAACACAGGGTAATGTTTACTTTGTGTGTTGAGACCCTGACTGTTTGCTCGAGCAACAAGGACCGCCCCTGCCCTGTCCAGGGCCAACCCCCTTCCTCCTCCTACCACAGAAATAGACTGAATAATACTGGGACACCCTATAGGGTAGACCCTTGGCAGAACTGATGAAATGCAGACGTCAACATTAGTGCACTTTTTTTAATCCTCCCCCGCCCCCACCCAAATCCTTCCCCGCCCCCGCCCCCACCCAAATCCTCCCCCGCCCCCGCCCCTGGCCCCGCCCAAATCCTCCCCCGCCCCTGCCCCCGCCCAAATCCTCCCCTGCCCCCGCCCAAATCCTCCCCCGCCCCAGCCCCTGCCCAAATCCTCCCCCGCCCCCGCCCCCGCCCAAATCCTCCCCCGCCCAAATCCTCCCCTGCCCCTGCCCCTGCCCCCACCCAAATCCTCCCCCGCCCCCGCCCAAATCCTCCCCCACCCAAATCCTCCCCTGTCCCTGTCCCTGCCCCCACCCAAATCCTCCCCCGCCCCCGCCCAAATCCTCCCCTGCCCCCGCCCCTGCCCCACCCAAATCCTTCCCCGCCCCGCCCAAATCCTCCCCCGCCCCCGCCCCGCCCCTGCCCCCACCCAAATCCTCCCCCGCCCCTGCCCCTGCCCCCACCCAAATCCTCCCCCGCGCCTGTCCCTGCCCCTGTCCCCGCCCAAATCCCCTCCAGCTCATGAAGGGATGCACTGTTTGACGTCCGGCAAAGCTTTTAAAAACTGTGAATAAAAATATAAACTGCTTGCATTTGGGGCTGTTTCACCCATCCTTCACACACTCTAAATGTTTAGGAATCATGACCACTGACTTGATCGTGATCTTCTAAAAACAATGGCAACAACTTCAAACCTCTTCCCAGCTGGGTCCACCAACCATGCAGCGAAAGAGTCTACCGTAGATGGGTCTCACCGTACGGTAATAAGAAAAAGGAACAAAACGGAACACGATGGAAGAAAACAAACTGTTAAGAGTGTACTGTAAATAAGAGCTGTAGCAGCACTGTAAATTGATTATTCGGGTCTAATTTGAAACAGCACTGCAGGTGTTCATATCTAGCCAGGAGTAGCTACCATTCTACTGACACTAAATGAGACTGGGTAGGAAGCTCACAGGGTAGAATGTTGACACGTCATTGGGGTCAACATTCTACCCTGTTGTGAGACGTTGTGAGATGTTGGGCAGCTCAAGCTCATGTTATACAAGAACAGTATAGCTCTTTGGCTCATAAGACCTGGGAGTGCATTAATGTGTGCCTTTCTCTACCAGAAAACAAAGAGAAGAACAAAGTTCTCTCTACCGGAGAACAAAGATCACTGGGCACAGACGTCTATTCCATGTTGATTCAATGTAATTTAATTTAAATGAAACAATGTTGATTCAACCAGTGTGCCCAGTGGGAATGTCCTTGCTCATCTGTTGCTTGGAGACCATCGTGCCTGGAGATGCTTTGAGTGAACATTCTATATTTACAGCCTTGAATGAGCAGCTACCCTACAGCTACCCTACAACTTCAGCTCAACCTTTCTGAATGGCGGTCAATGCTCTGTGGCTTTCATGGGCTGCATCCGGTGTTTGGGGTGCCATGCTGTGCTGTGTCCATATAATTAGGATGAATGGCTGTGACGTGTGGCCACACTTGACTCATAGACCCTCCTATACCGTGGAAAAATCTATTACAGTAATGAAGGACGCCACTATATATACCTTATAGTACTGTTATATACCTTAAACTAAATACCTTATAGTGCTGTTATATACATTATAGTGTTGTTATATAACTTATACTATATATCTTATATTGTTCCTATATACAGATCATCCAGAAAGTATTCTGACCCCTTGCCTTTTTCCACAGTTTGTTACGTTACAGCCTTATTATAAAATGGATTAAATAAATAAAAAATCCTCATCAATCTACACACAATACCCCATAATGAAAAAGCGAAAACAGGTTTTTAGAAATGTTTGGAAATGAATTAAAGTTAAACAACAGAAATACCTTATTTACATAAGTAATCAGACCCTTTGTTATGGGACTCAAAATGTATTTCAGGTGCATCCTGTTTCCATTGATCATCCTTGAGATATTTCTACAACTTGATTGGAGTCCACCTGTGGTAAATTCAATTGATTGGACATGATTTGGAAAGGCACACACCTGTCTATATAAGGTCTCAGTTGACAGTGCATGTCAGAGCAAAAACCAAGCAATGAGGTAGAAGGAATGTCCTTAGAACACAGTGGCCTCCATCAGTCTTAGATGGAAGAAGTTTGGAACCATCAAGACTGTTCCTAGAGCTGGCCGTCTGGCCAAACTGAGCAATCAGGGGAGAAGGGCCTTGGTCAGGGAGGTGACCAAGGACCCAATGGTCACTTTGACAAGAGTTCCTCTGTGGAGATGGGAGAACCTTCCTGAAGGACAACAGTCTCTGCGACACTCCACCAATCAGGACTTTATGGTAGAGTGGCCAGACGGAAGCCCATTCTCAGTAAAAGGCACATGGCAGCCCGCTTGGAATCTCAGACCATGAGAAACAAGATTCTCTGGTTTGATGAATCCAAGATTGAAATTTTGGCCTGAATGCCAAGTGTCAAGTGTCTGGAGGAAACCTGGCAACATCCATACGGTGAATTATGGTGATGGCAGCATCATGCTGAGGGGATGTTTTTCAGCGGCAGGGACTGGGAGACTAGTCGGGATCGAGGGAAAGATGAATGGAGCAAAGTACAGAATGATGCTTGATGAAAACCTACTCTGGAGCGCTCAGGATCTCAGACTGGGGTTCACCTTCCAAACAGGACAACAACCCTAAGCACACAGCCAAGACAATGCAGGAGTGGCTTCGGGACATGTCTCTGAATATCCTTGAGTAGACCAGCCATAGCCCAGACTTGAACCTGATTTAACATCTCCCCGGAGAGACCTGAAAATAGCTGTGCACCGATGCTCCCCATCCAACCTGACAGAGCTTGAGAGGATCTGCAGAGCAGAATAGGAGAAACTCCCCAAATACAAGTGTACCCAAGAAGACTCAAGGCTGCCAAAGGTGCTTCAACAAAGTACTTAGTAAAGGGCCGGAATATTTACATAAATGAAATATTTCTTTTTTTTTTTTTACATATATATTTGCAAAAATTTTGACAAAACTGTTTTTGCTTTGTTATTATGGGGGATTGTGCGTAAATTGTTTAGAGTATGGGCCTGAGTCATACCTGTCAATGCAACAGAATCCTACTCTGATGCCTTCTGCCTACAACAAAATTTCTTAAAAAGTCTCTTGACTGGGAATACAGATATGCATGGAGGCTGATGAATGGCATGACAATGGGTCTCAGGATCTCATCATGGTATCTCTGTGCATTCAAATTGCCATTGATAAAATGCAATTGTGTTCGTTGTCCATAGCTTATCTCTGCCCATACAATAAACCCACCGCCACCATGGGGCACTCTGTTCACAACGTTGACATCAGTAAACCGTTCGCCACACGACGCCATACAAGTTGTCTGCCATCTGCCCGGTACAGTTGAAATTGGGATTCTTCCGTGATGTGCATTTTCCCGTTGATGTCGGTTATGACGCTGAACTGCTGTCAGGTCAAGACCCTGGTAAGGACGACAAGCACGCAGAGACGGTTTTTGACAGTTTGTGCAGAAATTCCTCGGTTGTGCAAACCCTCAGTTTCATCAGCTGTCCGGGTGGCTGGTCTCAGATGATCGCTCAGGTGAAGATGTAGAGGTCCTGGGCTGGCGTGGTTACACGTGGTCTGCGGTTGTAAGGCCAGTTGGATGTACTGCCAAATTATCTAAAACGATGTTGGAGGCAGCTTATGGTAGAGAAATGAACATTCAATTCTATGTCAACAGCTCTGGTGGACATTCCTGCAGTCATCATGCCAATTGCACGCTCCTTCCACTTGAGACATCTGTGGCATTGTGTTGTGTGACAAAACTGCACATTTTAGAGTGGCCTTTTAATGTCCCCAGCACAAGTTGCACCTGTGTAATGATCATAATGTTTAATCTGTTTCTTTATATGCCACACCTGTCAGGTGGATGGATTATCTTGGCAAATGAGAAATGCTCAACAGGGATATAAACAAATATGTGCACAAGATTTGAGAGAAATAACCTTTTTGTGCATTTGGAAAATCTCTGGGATCGTTCATTTCAGCTCATGAAACATGGGATCAACATTAGAGAAAGGGAAGGGAAAGGGGGATACCTAGTCAGTTGTACAACTGAATGCCTTCAGCTGAACTGTGTCTGCCGCATTTAACCCAACCCCTCTGAATCAGAGAGGTGCGGGGGCTGCCTTAATTGACATACCTGTCTTCGGCGCCCGGAAAACAGTACATGTTGCATTTATATTTTTGTACCTTACAGTGCTGTTATATGCCTTATAGTGTTGTTATATACCTTATAGTGCTGTTATATACCTTATAGTCCTGTTATACAGTGGGGAGAAAAAGTATTTGATACACTGCCAATTTTTTTTTTTTCCTACTTACAAAGCATGTAGAGGTCTGTAATTTTTGTCATAGGTACAGTTCGACTGTGAGAGAAGGAATCTAAAACAAAAATCCAGAAAATCACATTGTATGATTTTTAAGTCATTCATTTGCATTGAATACCCATGGTTTACGGTCTGATATACCACGGTTTTCAGCCAATCAGCAATCAGGGCTTGAATCACCCAGTTTATAATGTACCTTATAGTGCTGTTATATACCCTATAAATACCCTACATTAAACATCTCCAATCCAACATTTTATCTAGAATTGGCTTCCTATTTCGCAACAAAGCATCCTTCACTCATGCTGCCAAACATACCCTCGTAAAACTGACTATCCTACCGATCCTTGACTTCGGCGATGTCATTTACAAAATATCCTCCAACACTCCACTCAACAAATTGGATGTAGTCTATCACAATGACATCCGTCTTGTCACCAAAGCCCCATATACTACCCACCACTGCGACCTGTATGCTCTCATTGGCTGGCCCTCGCTACATATTCGTTGCCAAACCCACTGGCTCCAGGTCATCTGTAAGTCTTTGCTAGGTTAAGCTCCGCCTTATCTCAGCTCACTGGTCACCATAGCAGCACCCACCCGTAACACGCGCTCCAGCAGGTATATTTCACTGGTCATCCCCAAAGCCAACTCCTCCTTTGGCCGCCTTTTCTTCCAGTTCTCTGCTGCCAATGACTGGAACAAATGGCAAAAATCACTGAAGCTGGAGACTTTATACCGCCCTCTCTAACTTTAAGCATCAGCTGTCAGAACAGCTTACAGATCATTGCACCTGTACACAGCCCATCTGTAAATAGCCCACCCAACTACCTTATCCCCATATTTTTTTATTTTATTTTTTATCCTTTGCACCCCAGTATCTCTACTTGCACATTAATCTTCTTTACATCTATCACTCCAGTCTAATTGCTATATTGTAATTATTTCGCCACTTTGTCCTATTTATTTCCTTACCTTCCTAATCTTACTACATTTGCACACACTGTACATAGATTTCTATATTGTGTTATTGACTGTACGTTTGTTTATCCCATGTGTAACTCTGTGTTGTTTCTGTCGCACTGCTTTGCTTTATCTTGGCCAGGTCGCAGTTGTAAATGAGAACTTGTTCTCAACTGGCCTACCTGGTTAAATATTTAAAAAATCAATATACCTTATAGTGCTGCTATATAACTTGCATTATACATCTAAATGTGATGTTATATACCTTATAGTATTGTTATACACCTTATAGTGTTGTTATATACAGTACCAGTCAAACGTTTGGACACACCTACTCATTCAAGGGTTTTTCATTGTTTATTTTTACTATTTTCTACATTGTAGAATAATGGTGAAGACATTAAAACTACGAAAAAACACATGGAATCATGTACTAACCAAAAATATACTTTAGATTTTAGATACTTCAAAGTAGCCTCCCTTTGTCTTGATGACAGCTTTGCACACTCTTGGCATTCTCTCAACGAGCTTCACCTAGAACACTTTCCAACAATCTTGAAGGAGTTCCCACATATGCTGAGCACTTGTTGGCTGCTATTCCTTCACTCTGTGGTCCAACTCATCCCAAACCATCTCAATTGGGTTGAGGTTGGGTGATTGTGGAGGACAGGTCATCTGATGCAGCACTCCATCACTCTCCTTCTTGATGAAATAGCTCTTACACAACCTGGAGGTGTGCTGGGTCATTGTCCTGTTGAAAAACAAATGATAGTCCAACTAAGCGCAAACCAGATGGGATGCCATATCGCTGCAGAATGCTGTAGAAGCCATGCTGGTTAAGTATGCCTTGAATTCTAAATGAATCCCAGACAGTGTCACCAGCAAAGCAACCCACACCATCACACCTCCTCCTCCATGCTTCATGGTGTGAACCACACATGCAGAGATCATCCGCTCACCTACTCTGCGTCTCACAAAGACACGGCAGTTGGAACTAAAAATCTAAAATGTTGACTAATCAGACCAAAGATTTCCACCGGTGTAATGTCCATTGCTCGTGTTTCTTGGCCCAAGCATGTCTCCTATTCTTATTGGTGTCCTTTAGTAGTTGTTTCTTTGCAGCAATTCGACCATGAAGGCCTGATTCACGCAGTCTCTTCTGAACAGTTGATGTTGAGATGTGTCTGTTACTTGAACTCTGTGAATGATTTACTTGGGCTGCAATATCTAAGGCTGGTAACTCGAATGAACATATCCTCTGCAGCAGAGGTAACCCTGGATCTTCCGTTCCTGTGGCGTTCCTCACGAGAGCCAGTTTCATCATAGCGTTTGATGCTTTTTGCGACTGCATTTGAAGAAACGTACAAAATTCTTACATTTTTCATATGGACTGACCTTCATGTCTTAAAGCAATGATGGACTGTCGTTTCTCTTTGCTTATTTGAGCTATTCTTGCCCTAATATGGACTTTTTTTTTTACCAAATAGGGCTATCTTCTGTATACCACCCCTACCTTGTCACAACACAACTGATTGGCTCAAATGCATTAAGAAGGAAAGACATTCCACAAATGAACTTTTAACAAGGTACACCTGTTAATTGAAATGCATTCTATCTCATGGAGAATGTCAAGAGTGTGAAAAGCTGTCATCAAGGCAAAGTGGCTACTTTAAAGAATCTCAAATATAAAATATATTTGGATTTGTTTAACACTTTTTTGGTTACTACATGATTCCAAATGTGTTATTTCATAGCTTTGATGTGTTCCCGATTATTCTACAATGTAGGAAAAAGTAAAAATTAAGAAAAACCCTTGAATGAGTAGGTGTGTCCAAACTTTTGACTGGTACTGTATGTCACGCCCTGATCTGTTTTACTTGTCTTTGTGCTTGTCTCCAACCCCCTCCAAGTGTTGCCCATCTTCCCCATTATCCCCTGTGTATTCATACCTGTGTCCTCTGTTTGTTTGTTGCCAGTTTGTTTTGTTTGTAGAACCTACCTGCGTTTTCCACCTTGCTCCTGTCTTGTCTAAGTTCCTGTCTTCTAGTTTTCCCGGTGTTGACCCTGCCTGCCATCCTGTACCTTTTCCCCACTACTCTGGATTACCGATTTCTGCCTGCCCTGACCCTGAGCCTGCCTGCCGTCCTGTACCTTTGCCCCTGTAAACATTGTTACTTCGACAGTCTGCATCTGGGTCTTACCTTAAATGTGATAGTATGCCGTGACTGTACTTTCAATAATCTGATGACTGTTATTTATCTAATCAACTAACTATGTTAAATTGTTACCCTTTTTTAAATTAATCATGCAACAATTCGCTCATTAGAATTTGGGGTACTACGAGAACGGTTGTTTAAAGAGTTACCATCTCCCGAATTAAACTCTAAAGGTCTTTACCTATCACATCCATAAACAGTCAATTTATTAATCCTAACCTCGTATCATATCATCATTCTGAACAGTCGTAACCTTGCATCAGCAAAATCCAGAGCCTTACTTATGATTCAATACTACACAAATTGGTTTAATTAATTATTTACTAGCTAACTAAATGGTAACACAGAATTAACATGTTTCTCTTCTAACCGGGCCTTCTTGGAAAGGGGTTTGTTGGGCCTTTTCATGGCACGCTTGTAAGGCTCTGATTGTCCAAAGGGGTCCCCACCCGTCTTCTACTGTTCTCCTCTACAGACATCTGGGATCCGGTGACTTGCTGTGTAGTGCTGAACAGAACTACGGTGTATTCTACTTCCATTTGCTCTGGAAGATGCTTCTTTGAAGATAGTCTAGCCAGCCGTGTCGATGGTTCTCAGTGGGAGAGTAGCATACTATGGTGATTTGAGAAGGGTAGTAGAATGATCCCACTTAAATGAGCTTTTCTTGATACTTTACTTAGGATAGCTAATCAACTGTACCAGTGATTGTCCGGGAGGTGACTTTATCGTCTCTACCTCGTGTTGAGATTTCAGAGTTCAAACCACTTTAAATGTGAGCTGCAGCTCAACGTCTCTCTGGTCTGATATGTTAATTCTTAACCCATAATTTTAAACAGTTTGTTAGAAAGGGAGGCTCCGTCAGGCTGACAGGCTCTCTGACCTCACTCAGGGGCGTGGTTTGTCACTGTGCAAAGTTATGTAAAACTATGATCTCTTATTGCACAATGCATCGGATGGACACTTCACACTTTTCAAGTTACAGTATTTCCTTTATAACATTTTTTTTAAATAACAAAATAACACATAATATGACATTAGTGTTCAAACGAAGACACATTCCTCTGGTGAACATTGGAGAGGGAGAGAGCTGAATGTTCTGTCCTTGATTACAACAGGGAGTGAACTGTCAACCCCCAACAGTTCCCTTCTCCCCCTCTGTGGGTGAGAGCGGGTTTGGTTGAAGCTATTTATTGCAAAGCTGATCTGACCTACTTGGATCCTCACAGGACAGTCATGACATATACCTTATACTGTATAGCTTATATTGCTGTTATATACCTCATAGTGCTGTTATATATCTTCTAGTGCTGTAATTAAGCAATGAGGCCCGATGGGGTGTGGCATATGGCCAATATACCAGGGCTAAGGGATGTTTTTATGCATAACACAACGCGGAGTGCCTGGACACAGCCCTTAGCCGTGGTATATTGGCCATATATCACAAACCCTTGAGGTGCCTTATTGTTATTATAAACTGGTTACCAAGGTAATTAGAGCAGTAAAAATACATGTTTTGTCATACCTGTGTTATACGGTCTGACATACCATATGCTGTCAGCCAATCAGCATTCAGGGCTCGAACCACCCAGTTTATAATATACCTTATAGTGCTGTTATATACCTTAAAATGTTGTTATACCTTATACTATATACCTTATAGTGCTGCTATATACCTTATAGTGTTGTTATATACCTTATAGTGTTGTTATATACCTTACACTATATACCTTATAGTGAGTACTGTTGCAGTATATACCTTATATAGCTGTTATATACCTTATGGTGTTGTTATATACCTTATACTACATACTGTATAAACTGTAACAGCACTCACTATAAGGTATATAGTATAAGATATATAGCAGCACTAGAAGGTATATAACAACACAATAACATATATAACAGTAATATAAGGTATATACTGTAACATCACTCACTATACCTTATATTGCTGTTTTATACCTTACAGTGTTGTTATATACCTTATATTGCTGTTATATGGGGCGGCAGGGTAGCCTAGTGGTTAAGAGCATTGCACTAGTAACCAGAAGGTTGCAAGTTCAAACCCCCGAGCTGACAGGGTCTGTCGTTCTGCCCCTGAACAGGCAGTTAACCCACTGTTCCTAGGCCGTCATTGAAAATAAGAATTTGTTCTTAACTGACTTGCCTAGTTAAATAAAGGTAAAAAACAAATATATATATATATATATATATATATATACCTTATAGTGTCGTTATATACCTTATATTGCTGTTTTATACCTTATAGTGTTGTTATATACCTTATGTTGCTGTTATATACCTTATATTGCTGTTATATACCTTATAGTGTCGTTATATACCTTATAGTGTCGTTATATACCTTATATTGCTGTTATATACCTTATAGTGTTGTTATATACCTTATATTGTTGTTATATACCTTATAGTGTCGTTATATACCTTATATTGTTGTTATATACCTTATAATGCTGCTATATACCCAATAGTGTTGTTATATACCTTATAGCGCTGCTATATACCCAATAGTGTTGTTATATACCTTATAGCGCTGCTATATACCCAATAGTGTTGTTATATACCTGATAGTGTTGGTATTTACCTTATTTTGCTGTTATATACCTATCTATAAAGCCAGCGCTAACTGACATGACACTCTCCCCTGTGCACACAGCAATTCAATTCATTGGCGGCTGCTTTAGCAAGATATAGTACCAACTATAAAGAGGGCAACATAGCAATTACAGCAGAACTGTTAGTCTGATATTTTCTAGCTGCTTCCTGTCAAACTATGAAGTATAAAGGGAATGGCTTTCTGTGTGCGAGTAGAGCATGGCAGTTCTTATCTGACATACACTGTGTGCACATGATATAGACTGACCAGGTGAATCCAGGTGAAAGCTATGATCCCTTATTGATGTCACTCGTTAAATCCACTTCAATCAGTGTAGATGAAGGTGAGGAGACAGGTTAAAGAAGGATTTTTAAGACTTAAGATAAATGAGACATGGATTGTGTATGTGTGCCATTCAGACAGTGAAAGGGCAAGACAAAATATTTAAGTGCCTTTCAATGGGGTAGTAGGTGCCGGGCGCACCGGTTTGAGTGTGTCAAGAACTGTAACGCTGCTGGGTTTTTCACGCTTAACAGTTTCCCATGTCTATCAAGAATGGTCCACCACCGAAATGACATCCAGCCAACATAGGCCAGCATCCCTGTGGAACACTTTCAACACCTTGTAGTCCATGCCTGACGAATTGAAGCTGTTCTGAGGGCAAATGGGGGTGAAACTCAATATTAGGAAGGTATTCCGAATGTTTTGTACACTCAGTATATACAGCTCAAGGAACTAATGCCAGATGAGTGAAATTCTATTAGGGCTGTCCCCGACTAAAAAAAATCTTGGTCGACCGAGAGTCGTCCTGTTATTTCGATCAATTGATTGGTTGAAATATTTAAACTTATTTTTCCACATAGAGGCAGTGTTTGAATAAAATCAACTACATATGCACTGAGCTTGTCTGATTCTTTAAGCACACTGCTTCATTAAATAATTAAGACACACAAATGACTCAAGAAAGAGCCCGATGGTCACACTGTGTAAAAAGAAATGACAGTGAGAGTCTGTGTGACTGGCGCATGTTGTCTTGCTCTCCTCCCTACTGCAGCGAAAAGGCACCAGAGCACAGCAAGTGTTTATTGCGCTGTCCGTGCTGGAGCTGCAACATTAGTTTCTTACTTGTTTCTGACTGAAAAGTTCTGCTACCAAAATCCCTAATTTGTTAAGGAAAAACATTCCCTATTCCCTCAACCCTGCTCTCTTTACATGAAACATGTAACCAATAGGGCCTGACCGATAGCCTATCATAATTACATCAAAATATTGGTTATAACAAACTCCGAACAGTAATGTCGACAGCAAAATGAATGCGGAAGACGTGAAAAAGAAACTTGAAATGGGCGCATGTTTGTTTACTGGCTGCTTGGGAGGGAAAGGGAAGTCAGATCTGTGGAAGACATTTGACATAGTTGTGGAGCAAGCATTCTGCGAGTATTATCTGTGCCAAACAGTTGCTGTTTGATTACAATATTACCATTTGCAACAGTGTAAACAACAGTAAATAAATAAGTCTACCAGAAACGGTTCATATATATTTATTGTTTTGGCTAATTATTCAAAGCTCCCTTTGTTATTTAATTTTAAAACTAAAATGCTTGATTGCGTTTCAAAGCATGACTCTCTCGTATGCTGTGTGATGGCATGAACGAATTAAAGCTTGATTGATTGATTGATACAGTAGCCTATATAGGCCTAAGTTAGTTAGGTTATTAAGACTAAACAGGATGTGCTCTTAGTCCTACAGCTCGACAGTGGTTATACAAGGATACTATACTTAGCCTACTAATGATAATGACATTAATGATTATTATAATGATGATCACAAAAATAATTGTACTAATAACAAGATCAAGAAAAAGGAGGGTATAGGAGCGAGAGCTGTGTGTATCTTATGTGTGACAAACAGGTGCTGTTAGATTACAATGTCATTTTTCTGCATGTTTGGAACAGTGAAACAATGTAAATAAATGATAAGTAATACCAGTCTGTTCTATCGAATTAAACAATGGTAAAGCCTTTATTACAGCATAGCAAAGATTCAAAACAGCCGAATCTGTGAAATTACTATATCCGACATTTTGCATTTGCATGAGGCTTGGTGCTCACAGATTCAATCGGCTATTAAACAAACACTCAAACAGGCAACAGAAGCTAGATTCCTTATTTCTATAGATATATACGGATGATTTATAAAGCCAGGCACATTTAACACTTGATTATTGATTATAGAGCTAAGGCAAGGGCTGTTTCCTCGTCTCTGCTGCTGCTGCCCCTACCGCATTGTTCTCAATCCCAATACGCTGGTTAACTTTGCTGTTATGCACATAGCAACATAGGGAAAGGTGCCAATTCTACTGGGAACTAAGGAATATGTTTCAGAACCGCGGACAGCGGCCGTATCCAACGCGGGAGAAAGCACATTTTTTATGAAATAATATTTGATTTATTAGTGTTGCACCATTAGTTTTTACATAATATAACCATATACAATTTCAGTATCACATGTCTTAGAGTGATGGACTGTGTTATCCCCGTGGCCTCCAGAATGGATCAGTCCACTGAGACAGGCGCGACTGCTTGACTAAAGAAATCTTGGTCGACCAACAGCCTATCGACTAAGCAATCGACCAGTCGACTAAATGGGGTCAGCCCTAAATTCAATACACTGTTAACAAGTAGAACGCATTCTTCACTATGCTCAAATAGTTCTAATTACATAAAACTGTCATTAGAGACAAACACTACCGTATATGGAATGATTGTTAATTATGACGTGTGACTGGCATCCATTACACAACTCTGTTTCACATGAACGGCATTGCAATGTGAGACAGTCCATCTGGCTTCTCCTAATAGAACCATCAACACACTACTAAAGATAAAATAAAAGGGAAATAGAGAAGAAACTGTCAATTTAAGAGTACATGGAAGATATTGGTTGTCGAACGGGGTAGTGCAACGTCTGGCACAGACTTCGAGCTATAGAGTTTATATACAGTATAAAGTGTTAACATCCTGGGATATCTTTCTACAATTATCCTCAATTTGAGAAGATCACAGCTTTTCTCATGACTCCTCTCATTGAGGACGTATCAGTTTCATTAGTGACGCCACCACTGTCGTTTCAGACCTAAAAGCTTCAGCCAAACTCCATGAACTGCACCAAATAAATTAGATAGTTTTTTTCATACAAAACATTCCTTGATGTGTTGTGTTTTTCCATTACTAAGCAGAATAAGAGCATTTCCTTTCATATACAGCAGTCCCCAAAGCTGGCGCTAACCTCAAGGAATGTAAACACAAGCAGTCTGTAAACAAGACTCTCTCTGGGCCCCCAACCCCCCTCCAACAAAACTGACTGACTGACCACCACAAACCAGCCTAATGACGTCCCTCACTGACCCCAAAATTCAAAGAGAGGCGCAGCTGCATTATTAGGCCAGGCCAAAGGGGTCTCAGGAGAAAGAGGTGTAAGGAGGAGGAGGAACGTCGGGGACAATGGCAGCAAGGCTCTCCTCTGTCCTCCACTCCACTCAAACAATGTTGAGCCGTAGTTGTGGAGAGAACAGAGAACTAAAGCAGACAATGCCACAGAGCAGACACTCACTCAGTGGATCCCACCATTGCCAATCAGTGAGTCATGGAACAGAAAAATGGGGGAATTAATGATCTGAGAGCAGCCCCAGCTGTCAGCTCCTAACGGGGGACGGACAGGCTGGCCATCCAGTCACTTGGAAGCTCTCCTCTCCTTGCTGGAGCCATCAGCACTTTGAAGACGGGGTTGTAGAGTGGCTCGGGCCCAGGGCTCAGGGCCTGGGTTCAGTGTACCATCAACTATGTTCTATATCCTCCCACTAACCGATGGGGACACTGTCAGCGCCTCCACACAGAGAACAAAGGGCAGAGAGAGAGAGAGAGAGAGAGAGAGAGAGTGGAGGAGAAAGTGACAGAGAGAAAGAGAAAGACAGAAAGGGAGAGAGGTGTCATACGTCCCACCACAGCGCAGAGAACAAGTATTACAGGCCTCATTTGAAGCACACTTATTACTTTACAGCCCAATAAATAAATGGGCTTCTAAGAGCTAGGGGTCTCCATTTGGGGGGGGGGTTGTGGAGGAACAGCCTGAGTCTGGCCCCATTGTTTGGATTTGTGTGTTGAGTGTGTGTGTTGAATGTAATCATGGCAGTAAATGTTGGTGTTTTCACGTGCTTGTCCATGTATTTATGTAGGAAGGGAGGGAGGGTGAGTGTGTATGTTGGGACAGATTTTCACTGTCCTGTCCATGTAGAAGCTACCTCCTCTGTCAGCATTAAGACCATCCTAATTGAGCATAGGAGCGCTGGAGCACTGGCATTGTGGGGTTGATCTGCTGGGTGCTGATAAAGTCGTTTCTCTGCTCCAGGGGAGAAGAAAAGGTGCCATGACAGAGTTATGAGGCGTGTAAAAAACCTGATTGCTTCCCCTGGGCAGTGGGCAGGTTCTGAATGCCCCATGACAACCCAGACCTGATTGCTTCCCCTGGGCAGTGGGCAGGTTTTGAATGCCCCATGACAACCCAAACCTGCAGACACAATCTCACACATCCAGAACAAGGCTCAGATACCAAGGAAGGAGCACTACTTCAGTCAAACCCCCAAACCGACTCCAGAAGGCTTCTCACAAATTACATGTAAATAACTTATTTCATATAACTAAATACATATTTCTCTTTTGGAGGGAGATCTGCAGATCAATTTGAACCTGTGTCTGACAACACTGCGTACTGGCAAACCGTTTTCATTGGCTAACCCAAGCAGTGTTTTCTTAACAACCTAGAGTGTAACAAACACCTTAGAACAAACAGACTTGTGTTTTTCCTGAGCTCAACACAATAACAACAAAAATGTTACCCCTTCACCCAGGCCAGATGGATACATTTGCTGTGAACGCTTCTGACATGTTCTCTTTAGTAACCAAGAGTGGATCCGTCACAGAGAAAGAATAGTGATCCCATGCAGTATTTCCCTAGTTCTGACACTTTAAATATTTCACACACTGTTGGCAAGGAGAAAGTGTATTGGTTTTACATTCCAGCAGCCAGGATGAAAGCGATAGACTGGCCAGTGGTGGGGCCACAGAACTGGCCTGGGTCATGGCCTGAGCAGACAGGCCAGCTTTTACACATGGCTGTAAACATGCATGCTAACTGGCTTACTGTGTCACGGCCGTCGAAAGAAGTGGACCAAAGTGCAGCGTGGTGAGCGTACATTTTCCTTTTATTTAAAAGGTCGCCAACAACCATGAAGACACAACCGTGAAGTTTACAGGGCTATAGCACCACTAACAAAAGTCAACTTCCCACAATGACAAAAGGGGGGGGGGAAAAGGCTGCCTTAGTATGATTCCCAATCAGAGACAACGATAGACAGCTGTCCCTGATTGAGAACCATACCCGGCCAAAACATAGAAATACAAAAACATAGAAAACAGTACATAGAATGCCCACCCAAATCACACCCTGACCAAACCAAATAGAGACATAAAAAGGCTCTCTAAGGTCAGGGTGTGATAGACTGTGTTGTTTTCTCCCATGCTTTGCCTACACTATGCCCCTCTAGAACCTCTGTCAAAGAGAAACTTAGAAACAATTGCATCATAGACAATAAAGACCATGGCAGTCCTACTCATTAGGCAGGATTATGCGGCAGATTAACGAGGGCGGCATTTTCTGAGCTAAACTGACCAAGACACACCTCAAACAACCACACATAAAACCTCACATAATTCTGCCCAAAAACAATGGCAATTTCTCTCAACCAGTGGCATATGGGCTTTTTAGGTGAGCGTTGATGCTGCCCTGTGATAAGCAATGCCCACTTTGTCAAAGCCAAATATTTTGATTGTCCATTCCCAGCACGCCTTTCCAGGGTGCTGCTGGAGAGACCCATCGCTGTGGTGTCCACCAACGTTTAGTCCAAAAATGATCTAACATAAATGATGTAGCAGATACTGTATAGGATATGGTATAAAGAGTAGGTGGCTTTCTCTGTAGCCTATTCTGTAGCAGATACTGTATAGGATATGGTATAAAGAGTAGGTGGCTTTCTCTGTAGCCTATTCTGTAGCAGATACTGTATAGGATATGGTATGAAGAGTAGGTGGCTTTCTCTGTAGCCTATTCTGTAGCAGATACTGTATAGGATATGGTATGAAGAGTAGGTGGCTTTCTCTGTAGCCTATTCTGTAGCAGATACTGTATAGGATATGGTATAAAGAGTAGGTGGCTTTCTCTGTAGCCTATTCTGTAGCAGATACTGTATAGGATATGGTATAAAGAGTAGGTGGCTTTCTCTGTAGCCTATTCTGTAGCAGATACTGTATAGGATATGGTATAAAGAGTAGGTGGCTTTCTCTGTAGCCTATTCTGTAGCAGATACTGTATAGGATATGGTATAAAGAGTAGGTGGCTTTCTCTGTAGCCTATTCTGTAGCAGATACTGTATAGGATATGGTATAAAGAGTAGGTGGCTTTCTCTGTAGCCTATTCTGTAGGAGATCAAATGTATGACAATTATTTGGTTTTATTTTCTTATTTTTTTTATTGCAAATAGATTGGGGCTTGTATCAATTGAAATTGTCTGCATCATTTCCAATCCTCCAAATATATTTTTGTATAAATAAATATTATTTTAAATACACAGTTGAAGTCGGAGGTTTACACACCTTAGCCTGACTCAGTTACACCTGCTCTGTCAGGAGGAATGGGCCACATGGATAAGCATTCATAAAATTCCATTGCGGCTGACATGGTTGCTACACCCTAATAAGCACAAGCCAATGTCTTTTGGACGTCTTAATTTGGTCCTGTACGGACGTCTTTTTTTGGTGTTTTACAAATGGTAGGCTTACCAAATAGACGGGCATTCCTAAAATTCTATTTCAGGGAACACTGTAGGCTACACCTCAGTAAGCTTGGACCGACGCCAACGTCTTTTTTTTGGTGCACATTGTTTTTTTAGTCCAGTCCGGACCAAATCTTAACCAATCATAGATGTCTATGTTTGGATCAGATTTGGTTCGTTCCAGACTAGAGCTTTGGCGGTCATGAAATTTTGTCAGATGGTTATTATCAAAAGACTGCCGGTCTCAAGGTAATTGACCATAAATTAACATAAACACGTTTAGCATCTCCAAGGTCTCAACACATACAAGCTGCATACAAGCCACTGATGTGTGCCTTTGGAACATATACACTTAAAAAAGTATAATAAATACATTTAATATACACCATCACAATAAATACATTATTTATTTGGTCAGGTCTGAAGAAACATGATATGACAAAAATGTATTTCAGAGGAATAGAATATGAGTTGTTATCTCGCTCTGCTCCATGCCATAGGCTGTAGGCTTGTTCATTTAGCAGACAATATATGCTTATAAGTCCCGTGCCCTTGTTTTATTTTATCTGATTTTATAGTAAGAAGAACATAATTGAACTTAGCTGAATAAAAAATAAAGGTTATTTTTACCATTCTGGAGCAAGTGCACATATGAAATGGTTATGTTGAGCGTAGAAGTGATCATTTGAAACAGGTCAATTTAAAGTTATTTGGCAACTTTGGTTGTGAATGATACAACATTTAGAATGTCTTAGAACTCTAAAAATATATGGGCTGCATGATGTGACAATAGGCTATTGATGGTTTGAGAAAGTAGGAAAAAAAAGCTTGGGCTCTGTTCCTTGCCTCTGGCTGCACAGCTGGTCTCTCATCAAGGGATCATATTTTCACCCATCATACTATTCTCAATTGAATCTTGTCTTTACTAATACAGTAACAGTCAAAAGTTTGGACACACCTATTCATTTCAGAGTTTATCTTTATTTGTACTATTTTCTGCATTGTACTCTCTGTTCATCATATATGCATAGTCACTTTAACCATATCTACATGTACATACTACCTCAATCAGCCTGACTAACCCGTGTCTGTATGTAGCCTCACTACTGTATATAGCCTCGTTACTGTTATAGCCTTGCTACTATATACAGCCTCGCTACTGTTATTTTTCACTGTCTTTTTACTGTTGTTTTTATTTCTTTACTTACCTATTGTTCACCTAATACCTTTTTTGCACTAGTGGAGCCTGTAAGTAAGCATTTCACTGTAAGGTCTACCTGTTGTATTCAGCACACGTGACAAATAAACTTTGATTTGATTTGATTAGACTAATAGTGAAAACTATGAAAAAACACACATGGAATCATATAGTAACCAAATGTGTTAAACAAATCAAAATATATTTTATATTAGAGATTATTCAAAAGCCACCCTTTGCCTTGATGACAGCTTTGCACACTCTTGGCATTCTCTCCACCAGTTCCATAATGTAGTCACCTGTAATGCATTTCAATTAACAGTTGTGCCTTGTTAAAAGGTCATTTGTGGAATTTCTTTCCTTCTTAATGCATTTGAGTCATTTGTGTTGTGACAAGGTAGGGGTGGTAAAAGACCAGGTCCATATTATGGCAAGAACAGCTCAAATAAGCAAAGATAAATGACAGTCCATCATTACTTTAAGACATGAAGGTCAGTCAATCAGGAAAATGTCAAGAACTGTCAAAGTTTCTTCAAGTGCAGTCGCAAAAACCATCAAGTGCTATGATGAAACTGGCTCTCATGAGGACCACCACATGAAAGGAAGAGCCAGAGTTACCTCTGCTGCAGAGGATACGTTCATCAGAGTGACCAAACATGAGCAATTGACATTAGGCTGGTGGAAATTTGTCCTTTTTTCTGATTAGTCCAAATTTGAAATTTTTGGTTCCAATCACCTTGCCTTTGTGAGACGCAGAGTAGGTGAATGGATGATCTCTGCATGTGTAGTTCCCACCGCAAAGCATGGAGGAGGAGGTGTGATGGCGTGAGGGTGCTTTGCTGGTGACACTGTTGGTGATTTATTTAGAATTCAAGGTACACTTAACCAGCGTGGCTCCGCAGCATTCTGCAGTGATACGCCATCCCATCTGGTTTGCGCTTAGTGGGAGTACAATTTGTTGTTCAACAGTACAATGTCCCAACACACCTCCAGGATGTGAAAGGACTATTTCACTAAGGAGAGTGATGGAGTGCTGCATCAGATGACCTGGCCTCCAAAATCACCTGAACTCAACCCAATTGAGATGGTTTGGGATGAGATGGACCACAGAGTGAAGGAATACCAGCCAACAAGTGCTCAGCATATGTGGCAACTCCTTCAAGACTGTTGGAAAAGCATTCCAGGTGAAACTGGTTGAGAGAATGCCAATGATTTGTTTAACTCTTTTTTGGTTACTATATGATTCCATATGTCATTTCATTGTTTTGATGTCTTCACTATTATTCTACAATATAGAAAATAGTTTTAAAAAATAAAGAAAAACCCTTGAATGAGTAGGTGTGTCCAAACTTTTGACTGGTAGTTTTGATTTAGAATGGCCCATTATCAAATGGGCAGAAACCAGGCAGGGGGGAAAGTACATGTCATCTGTATGCACTCCAATAGCAAATGGAGGCTGCGCACTTTCTGCTGGTCCATTTTTGCCAGGTAGGCTACTTCGGTTTTATACAGTAGTGGAGCATGTGCTTAATATGAGCAGCTGAGAAATAAATATAAAAACACTTATTTCACTCCATGCATCAACCACTGTTTGAGGAGCATTCTCTCCCTGCGCGACAGGTGATATTCCCCCCCAAACTCAGTATGTCATGGGCTCTCAAACCTTGTTGTTGCAGCTACCCAGTGCTTAATTTGGGAAACGAAGTGAAATCTGTTCGGGAACATCGACACTAACATGTTTTCACAACAAAAAAATATTTAACTAAAGTGTTGGCAGCCCCTCTGCGGGCTCGAGAAAGGAATAAAGTAGAGAGAGGAGATGGAAATGCATAGTGGTGAGATACTCTGTTTTGCTAAAAATGTGTCACCCAATTAATTATGACAATCTGAAAAAAATCCCTATTACTAGGCTATTCAAAATTGCCCTGCACAATCTATGAACCAACAGCATGGCCTAGGGCTACACATTCTCTCCAAGACTCCTAGATCGACATTTTGTAGCGTAGCATATTGTAAGCAGTCCATCCAGTATGCATAATAATACAGTCCACACTCAAAGGCGATTACTCAAATTTGTTTAATTTTGGAGTATAGGCTAGACCAATTATGTACCTAAGACATCTTAAATCAGTTTTGTTTTATGTTTTAATGAGATGCGTAATGGAGGGACAATAGAGCCCTGAGTACCAGGCCATTAGGACCTAATGGAGGGACAATAGAGCCCTGAGTACCAGGTCATTAGAACCTGATGGAGGGACAATAGAGCCCTGAGTACCAGGCCATTAGATCCTGATGGTTGTTAGCCTGAGTACCATGCCATTAGGACCTGATGGAGGGACAATAGAGCCCTGAGCACCAGGCCATTAGGACGTGATGGAGGGACAATAGAGCCCTGAGTACCAGGCCATTAGGACGTGATGGAGGGACAATAGAGCCCTGAGTACCAGGCCATTAGAACCTGATGGTTGTTAGCAAGTTGGGTACTACCAAAGCATGTCCAGAGTGCATAACAGGAGATTACCTTGACTCAAAGGTCTTGTGGAATTTTACTGCGGTCATGACTCATGACTGCAGGTGTGGTGGTAAAAGGACCGCAACAGCCCTAGTCCAGACAGCCCTAGTCCAGACAGCCCTAGTCCAGACAGCCCTAGTCCAGACAGCCCTAGTCCAGACAGCCCTAGTCCAGACAGCCCTAGTCCAGACAGACCTAGTCCAGACAGACCTAGTCCAGACAGCCCTAGTCCAGACAGCCCTAGTCCAGACTGGCACTTACATATTTTGTCTTGCCCATGAATGGCACACATACACAATCCATGTCTCAATTGTCTCAAGGCTTAAAAATCCTTCTTTAACCTGTCTTCTCCCCTTCATGTACACGGATTGAAGTGGATTTAACAGGTGACATCAATGAGGGAACATAGCTTTCACCTGGATTCACCTGGTTAGTCTATGTCATGGAAAGAGTAGGTGGTTTAATATTTGTACACTCAGTGTATATCAATATGCAAACTAGACCAATATCAGATCTATGCTTGTCCTAACGTCATCACCACCACATGTCCTTAAAGATCAAAGCCATGTTCACTATTCAGACTGTATATTTGTCTTGGACGGAACTGTTATCAATGGTTTCAACCACTCAACCACTGCAGAGATTATGATCTCCCTCCTTTCACTCAGCTGCTCTGTAACAACATGTACAGTGGTATTGGAGCACCACTTCTCAGGCAGGTCGTATCCCAATATCCATTCTCAGAGTGGTAAAGCACAGCTAAATTGATTGTCTACTCTACACTCATGAAGATCAATGACGCTGACAGGCTTCCATGACGACCGTGATGTATTGATTAGGAAGAAGAAAAGGACAGCAAAGAGAAAAACATACACAACAGCAGCAAATATCTTAAGAGATGTAAATGTAATTTCATAAACCCATTTGAATATGTGACCTGGAGCTATATTGAGTAAATAATAAAGAAAAGTATTCTGAGTGCCAAATAGATATGCCGAAACCCCTGAATCCCTAATACCTTGGCAAACTGAAAGGGACTTTGACATCAGTACGCTTTAAGGCACATATCAACTCTGTGAGTAGATAACAATACTGTAATAGCACAACAAATACCACGGCTGTCTAGACAAATGAATGCTCACAGCCAGCACCTAAGAGTGAATGTGATGAGATGTGTGCCAAAGTGGGAAAGGACTGGCCATGGTCCACGATGATCACAGAGAATAGAATGTTGTCTCCACAATAGTTGCATTCTTCTTCTGCGGTGTTCTTAGGGTGGTCCAAGCCCAGAAAGCTGAGCAGGAAGAAAAGCACCATTTAAACAGATATTTTCATGTGGCTTCATATGTGGTTACCAGGAACCATTACCAAGAGATCACAAGAGATGTCGGTATTTGACATCTTCATTAATTGTACAGCTTTGACTTTCACAGGTGAATGCCTGCAATATTTGCGAAGAAAAGCAGTGCAAATCTATTAACATCTTCACCTTCCACGACAGAGAATGTATGAGGACCAGACAGATTTAATGATTTACAACTAGAGGATAACAAAATGAGGAATAGGAGCCCCATTAAATAGAGCTTGTGCATGCCTGTAACACACACACACAGCCATAGCCTATGGCAGACGGTGGAATCAGACATGACTAATTCATTTAGTATAAAGGAAAGAAAAAGAAGACAAAGCAAACAAAGAAGAGGAGGGATAAAAGCAAAGGGGGGGGGGACCTCTGGCCTTCCTTCCATCCCATTCTTTGTGGAAGATACACCACTTCTAGGCCTCCCTCCCTCGCTCCACTTGGGCCTCATTTTGCTGAGTCGCTCCCTCCAGGCCAGGGCTGGTTGGTTCCCACATTGTGGCTCAGGGCTGAGGGCTGCTGCCTCTGGCTCCCTCCCTGGCTGCAGTAGGAGCTCTGCCTTCCAGAGAGACCCTCAGGCCCAGGAGCAAAGGTTACACCAACACAACCAACGCTCTGCACCGCACCACAGCATGTCAGGACCTCACCAACGGTTGCCTTGGCGCTGTATTAGCTAGCCAGGAACTTCCGACTTGAGGTTAGCTCAAAGGCTCAGTGATTTGCCTTGTCTGAGGCCCTTCTCTATTTTCCTTTTTCCTTTCTCGCTCACTTTCTCTCTCTCCACCAGCACCTCTAACCAGTCTAATTTCCCTTCTTCATCTTCCTCTTTTTCTACCTGTTCTTCACCATATCCTCCACAATATTCCTTAGTTCATTTGATGAAGGACAAAGGGGCTTGTCACCAACATCTTTGTTGAATCAATATTGACCTGACAAATTGTACCTTTTATTGTTCCAGTATCTGTCTCTCTCTCTTTCTCATCTCTCCTCTCTCCTCTCGATCTCATCTGTCTCTCTCTCTTTCTCATCTCTCCTCTTGATCTCATCTCTCTCTCTCTTTCTCATCTCTCATCTGTCTCTCTCTTTCTCATCTCTCCTCTCGATCTCATCTCTCTCCCTCTCTCTCTCTCTCTCTTTCTTTCTCTCCTCTCGATCTCATCTCTCTCTCCCTCTCTCTTTCTTTCTCTCCTCTCTCCTCTCGATCTCATCTCTCTCTCCCTCTCTCTCTTTCTTTCTCTCCTCTCTCCTCTCGATCTCATCTCTCTCCCACTCCCTCAATATTTCTCCCTCTCTCATCTCTCTCCCTCTCATCTCATCTCTCCTTCTCCATCTCATCTCTCCATCTTATAGATGTCTAAAGATAAAAAGCCATACAAATATTACTAACTGCACATTATTCATAGACTATCCTCCCACTCTTAAGACTTCTGTATTCACAGAGTCCATTCTCTGCCAGGCTATGTCACTTAGGCTACAAACAGGTGCATGCCATTACTGAGTGATAACACTGTTCTGGTAACATTCCACATGACAAGCAAGTGTGTAATCGATGTTGTGGGAAATTAAGTTAGAAAAAAGTCGTTATAATTGCAAAATGTAAATATTCGGTTTTCTCACAAGTGGGGGCCGACCACCCAGGATGCTAAATAGTCCCCCCCCCACACACACAACACACACACACACACACACTCCTTGCCTGACTGGCCGAGGGATGTCTTTTTGTGTCTGTCTGTGTGTGAAACATAACCAAACATAATCAAAGCTGCTGAGGCTTGCACACACACACTGTGCTCTGTCCCTGGCATATATAGATCTGGTTGCTACAGATTGACATGAGTAAGCATATTCATATTATCCTTATTATTTAAAGAGAGAAACAGACAGAAGAGGAGAAATAGTAAATAGGTAAGAAAACAGCACCTATGCAGCAACTTATTTCAGCCCTTTTATTGTGTGGATGGATGACATAACTGCAAGTAAAGTGTTGTCCTGTGATCTGCATCGTGCTCGCATTTTCATTGACTTTCATTACCCTAATCCTCATAATCATCAACATCTTTAGTCTGAGTGCTCAATGAGGATTTGGAGTTTTTCACCTTAAAGCCTTGAGGCACAATCTGTGTATGAATCAAACAGAGGAGGCAGGACATGAAAGCATCCTGGGTGCAGTACTGTAGCCTAGCTCAGTGGAGGCTTTGACAGAGAGACTAGGGAGAGCCCTGCTGCTCCATGTGAGTGTTACAGAGGATTTTCAAATACTTGGCTTGGTAGTGATAAATACATCTTGATGGTCTCTCTCTTTCATTAACAACTATTCTGTTCTTGAAGTTCTCAACAAACCTGTTCTGTTCACACTGTTGTTGTTTGAAGTGTCGCCAGTTTATCTCCATGGTGAGAGAATGGGAGTGTCAGGGGGATTTAAACATTGATTAACGGTTTTGGATCAGACCTATAAAACAGGTTAATTTGCCACTTTTGTGCCAGTCTCAGAAAAGTGCAGCAGTAGCTTAACCATCATGGGGAGACAAACATAGTCTGGGCATGCAACAGAATAAATGATTTCCTGATCTCAGGACACATGCCAGTGCAAAACAATATTTAAACAGAGTGGAATTTCCTAGGTACTTAATACATAAACATATTTTGCATCAGCCTTCTAAAAGAGTTTTCAATGTGCTTACCAGTGTGCCTGTTCATTAAATATAATAGAATGCTGAATAGGATTCATGAGGCATACTTCGTTTTTTTATATTTTATTGTGAGATGCTGAATTTATTGGTGTGTGTGTAATCTTTAAAACATGAACTAATTTGTAACTCAATGGTCAGGCATTAGCTTACAAATTCACAATGCACAGCGGATTGAGGTAATGAAATCTGCACTAAATAACCATAGCTGCTCCCCAGGGTCTGAAAGATAAAGCCTGGAGAAATAAAGGTATTTTGATGGGAAAACTTACCTTGAGTGGATTTGCCTCCTGAAGCGCGAGCTGGCTGTTGGACAAAGGCAAGCAGACAGAAACCGACTAATCCAATGCTAGCGCGCATTATAATGTGCAAATGCATGGCTATTTTATACTGTAGTTGGACTGTTATAGTTAAACACCTACTTTACAACGCTTAACACGCACAAACGGACGGTATTTTTTTTTTATAAGAAAAACCTGTTCTACCTTTAAAAATATATTGTGGTACTATGTCCTTTCCTTTGTGTCTGCTTATTGTGTTTCAAGTGATCGGGTTTTGCGGAATGCCCGACAATGTGCAGCAATAGAGAAGCGGTGTTCTGTGATCCTGGTCGACCCAGACCAATTTCAATATAAGAGAGAGGCAGAGGGACGTTTGAGAGAGATGGAGTGAGGCAGAGAGGAGGAAAGGGGTGGAGAGATGAGGATCCGCGCATTGCTCCTGCTCTCGCTCTCCCACACGCGCACTCGTTCTTTCTCCAACTACTTGCAAGTATTTATTTTTCTGCAGGAATTTACAATCAGCTGCTGGTTGGAACGAAGTCGCGGGTTGTCATGGAGGAGAAAGGTCAAACTCTGGGTGCAATCTATGGACCGCGCGCCACACCACAACCAACTTGGACACTTTCCCGACAGACAAGGAAAAAGAGCGGTGCAGAAGAAAAAAAATGAAAACCTGCAACTGACACATACAATGACAAATATAAGGAGTTGTGTTGATAGCACCCGATGCACAATGACCGCGAACAGGTTGTAGTCTCGGCGTGTGCTACGCGAGCTTTCGTGTACACTCTATCTCCCATGATTGCTTCTCATACAAACTTATTGTTACCTATTTATGCCATCTCAAAAAAAAAACAGGAGCAAATCGCATTCAAAAAGATCTAGAGAGCAATAAACACCATGGCATGATCTGCTATTTAGCAATAGCCTGCAGGAGATTCAGTTTAATTATCACATCTTTGTCATATATTTATTCTGCTGGACTTACATGCTGGCTTTACATAAATGAAAAACACAAGTCTGGCATTTTATATCATATTTTTGTATACATAGGCCTACTCCTTTTTCAAATGAGTTTGTAATTTGTCTGCACCACCACTTGAATTTGCCTATGGCTATACCCATGTGTAGGCTACACAAGGCAGACACAGAAAAAGTATTACATTTCCCTGGCCACACCTCACAAATAGGTTTTCACATCTTCTAAAACCCAGCAATGGATATCTCCAAGCAGCCTGAATTTCACATCACCTGCCTGTTAACATCCCTCAAATGATACATTTCCTTTTTATTTACAGCAGGCCAAGCCTACACTGCTTGCCTCCTAGAGGATACGTGTCCCATTAATTAATACGTCTTTGTGTTGTGCAGCTAGTCTCTACCTCCTTGTCTCTTTTAAAGAATCAATAAAAGTTGAACAAAAGGAAATACAAACAAGAATCAGCATGTTCCTGTTCTTTCATTGTGGCAGTGCATCATGGGTGCTTTTCAACTTGAGTTAAAAGAAGACTGGAGATTGGAACATGGAGATTAGATTCAGCACTGAATCAGTATTAGACAGAAGATATGCTTATTATATTTCATTTCCTCTAGGATTTAATCTGCTGTACTGATGCATTACGCTTGAAGTTTACATTTGTTTTGAGAAAGATAATGCTGAATAATGATGTTCTCTAGCTCCCCTGCTTTATTTCTCTTTAATCAAAAATGCAATTAGGGTCTCGCATTAAAATTGATTTGGAGATTTAAAAAAATCTATTTTCTACAGGCTTAGTAAGATAACGGAAACTTTTGATAGCAAACAATCTGATAAAAGCTTGCCCATAAAGATGGATATCTCTGTGGCTGATAAAATGAAAACATTTTTCAATTGTTCAAAGGTACAGAGGAACATTAAGGTTTCTTTCTTATTCTTTTTTTTACCCAAGTTTAATCTTCGATTAAGTATTTGTTCTTTGTTTTTGTCTTGCAGGATGGAAGACACTTTCTGGCAATGCCTAATGCTCCATATTAATATTTGGGTGGTAAAATGAAGCCTGATCATATACTATTTTATGGACGTGCATCTAATTGTGAAGAAAAAAATAAAAATGGATGGTACTCCTCTGTTGTGAACCTTCATGTCATGAATCTTAATGGTTTCCCTAGAGTTGTTTTTATAACCAGGAATAATCAGACAAAGTATAACAATGCCCTTTAAAAGAAATCCCTCTTGGCTTGTAACATACATCATTTGAAAGGATTCATAGTAATGACCATTCAGATCCAAATGATGAAGTCTGGCAGCCTGGCCTGTGTAATTATAATAACATCTGTCAGAAGAAATATGTAAATATCCATATCCCAAACCCCAAATCTCCAGGTAATTGTGAGCCCCTGTATAACCAAATGAGCTGAGAATCACTGGGGAGCCAGAGAAAGTCAGGCCACAGTGGCAGGGGGGCCTGAGCCTGGGCGCTGTAAGTGATGCATCGTTTTTCATATAGGTACAGCAGTAACACTTACTTCATTAATGGTAGAGGGGTGTGCATGGGCATCACTCTACACACAAACATACCTATTTTTACTTGAACAGACGCATAAGAGAAGCCCAGGTAATGTTTAATGTATGACCCTAGTTGTCATGAAAGGATTTCAGTTACACTGTGAATCCGGAGGAAAGGGAATGAGTGTGCCGGGAGGGTAAAGAAAGAGACTGGGAAAATACAGCTGCAGGCTGCAATACAGGCTTCTCCTATTAGATAAGCACACAGCCACACTATGTAACCAAATGGCATCATATACTTCAGCAACGGGACTCACTCTACCATACCATTTTACATGTAGTAGTGCTTTCTTAAATTTACAGTAATGCTTGCTTACATTTTCCTACAACACTGATGTTGCAAACGCCATGCTCTAGCAATTGAGCCACACAGGACCAAGATGGTACATTACTCATTCCCCATCTTCTCCCTCCAAGCAACACAGCAGGGTATTTGGGCATTGACCATGCTAGCTCCACAGGGGATCAGATGGGGGGAGGTAAACTTAGAATCGATTGAGGGTTAGATGATTTGGAACCTTTGCATGAGTAGGAATGTCAAAACTGTGCTCCAAGGCTATGGGTGATTATCTCCCACATGTTTTGGTGGTGACCTATTTGAATGAGCTAAATAGGCTGGGTAAGAGCTGCATACTCAGTAGTGGCTTTACTGTACAGACTGCAGAGCATCTCCACGAATCCCCCTATGATCAACTAAGTTCCAGCCTGAGGCAGACCTTCCACACAGGTACAGTCAGAGGATGAGACCTGCCAATCTCCAACACAGGTACAGTCAGATGCCGAACGCCTGCCGCAAGAGCGACCAGGGATTATGGGGAAGTACCACGACCTCAGTGTCTAGCTATACGGCACAACGTGTATGCCTTTATCCCAGTCAGCATTTAACAAGGCCTACAGTAGATGAGGGTCATAGATTTCTGCTAGGTTTGTATCTTAACCAAGTAGAAAAGCTCACAGTAGAATGGCATGAAACTTTGCTCCTTTTGAAGAAACACGTTATTTGAAAATACATCTCTAAGGCGTTCATTCACTCCTCTCTGTCTGATCCCTAGAACTTAACCTTGACAAGCAAACCGACGAGAGAAAACACAAATGCAGAGATGGTGCAGAGATGCTTTGTTGAGTAAAAGTTTTCATACAAAACATTCAGACTAAGTGGCACAGGTCAAGATCAGTCCAAACATTTTTTTTTACTCTAGAGAAAATAAATTATTCCTCTGAAAGAGATTTAAACAACCACGCCACTCTGAGCTCTCTGGGTCACTCTCCCATATGAAAAAATACTATAGGTGTCACGCCCTGATTTGTTTCACCTGTCCCTGTGATTGTCTCCACCGCCTCCAGGTGTCACTTATTTTCCCCAGTGTATTTATCCCTGTGTTTCCTGTCTCTGTGTCACTTCGTCTTGTATGTTTTCCAAGTCAACCAGCAGTTTTCCCGTTCTCCTGCTTTTTGCTATTCTCCTTTTTTTGGTCCTCTGGGTTTTGACCCTTGCCTGTTTCTGGACTCTGTACCTGCCTGCCTGACCGTTCTACCTGCCTTGACCACAAGCCTGTCTGCCACTCTGTACCTCCTGGACTCTGAACTGGTTTTGACCTTTTGCCTGTCCACGACCATTCTCTTGCCTACTCCTTTTGGATTAATAAACATTGTAAGACTACAACCATCTGCCTCCTGTGTCTGCATCTGGGTGTCGCCTTGTGTCATGATAATAGGATACTATGGTATAAATACTATAGTATTCACTGTAGTATACTGTAGTATTTACAGTTAACTATAGTATAAATACTGTAGTAAAATAACTGTAGTATGTACTATAGTTATTAATGTGCTGTTTTTGCAGAATGTAGGGGGTTTCTAGAGAGTTTTGCCTAGCCACCGTGCTTCTACACCTGCATTGCTTGCTGTTTGGGGTTTTAGGCTGGGTTTCTGTACAGCACTTTGTGACATGAGCTGTTGTAAGAATGGCTTTATGAATACATTTGATTGATAGTATACTGCTGTATTTACTGTAGAGTTCTTGGAGAATGTAGTATCCTGCAGTATTTACTGTAGTGTTTTTGCAGACATTACTGTATTTACTGTAGTTTTTTTGTTTCACTATATTTGACTTAAAAGAGGAGGCTTCCTCCTTCAGAAAACCTACTGAAGAAATACTCAAAGAGAACATTTCCATAGCCTGTAGGTCGGATTGGAATCTGAACAGAAAGTTCAGCACTTCTGCTCTTTTCTGGGGAACACAATATGGTCTATACTTGGCTTGTAGGTTTCTCACTTAGGGGTGGGACAAATTGCAACATGGGGGAGGGGAATGGGCAGGGTATATGCAAATTATATACTGTAGTATTTACTATAGTTAAAAAAGTGTAGGGTTTTTGCAGACTGTAGTGTTTTTGCGGACTTTACTGTAGTATTTCATAGTTTTTTTCCTTCCGGATAATACTGTAGTATTTACTGTAGTATTCAACAGTATACTACAACATTCTATAGTAAGTACTACACATGATAGAGGGTTACTACAGTGTGTAGTATAGTATTCTACAGAAGCTTATACTACAGTTCATTATAGAATTCTACAGTAAGTACTGAAGTATTCTACAGTATACTGTAGTATTTTTTCAGGTGGGCAGGGTCAGCCAAGGTTTCACTTTTTGAGGCTGCAAAACAAATTGGTTTTTGTGACTCAGCTTTAAGACTTAATTTTAAACCTCCAGTGGAAGCAGGTTGAAGTTGATACAAGGCAAAATAAAACACAATTCAACAGTTCAACATTTATACTGTTAACTGGACGCATGCTGTTAATTTAAGTGGAGGCAATTCCTCTTATTAATGAGGTACAAATTACCAACATTTTGTACAAAATTAATTACTCAATGGATTATGATAAATGGTATGGAATATGAAACACATTAAACACATAATATTGACATCACATTAGTGGACATTAGTCATTCATTTACTACTCATGTATTTCTCTGTGTAATCGCCAAAGAGAAAGCTGTTAAAAGTCATTATTTCCCTCTCGCAGCCTACAGACGGAGAATTCTAATGGCATTATATAAATATAATTCTAATGGTTTATATAAATATAATTCTAATGGCATTATATAAATATAATTCTAATAGCATTATATAAATATAATTCTTATGCTATTATTGAAATATAATTATAATGGCAATATATAAATATAATTCTGATGGTATAATATAAATATAATTATAATGGCATTATACACTGCTCAAAAAAATAAAGGGAACACTAAAATAACACATCCTAGATCTGAATGAATGAAATATTCTTATTAAATATTTTTTTCTTTACATAGTTGAATGTGCTGACAACAAAATCACACAAAAATTATCAATGGAAATCAAATTTATCAACCCATGGAGGTCTGGATTTGGAGTCACATTCAAAATTAAAGTGGAAAACCACACTACAGGCTGATCCAACTTTGATGTAATGTCCTTAAAACAAGTCAAAATGAGACTCAGTAGTGTGTGTGGCCTCCACGTGCCTGTATGACCTCCCTACAACGCCTGGGCAAGCTCCTGATGAGGTGGCGGATGGTCTCCTGAGGGATCTCCTACCAGACCTGGACTAAAGCATCCACCAACTCCTGGACAGTCTGTGGTGCAATGTGGCGTTGGTGGATGGAGCAAGACATGATGTCCTAGATGTGCTCAATTGGATTCAGGTCTGGGGAACGGGCGGACCAGTCCATAGCATCAATGCCTTCCTCTTGCAGGAACTGCTGACACACTCCAGCCACATGAGGTCTAGCATTGTCTTGCATTAGGAGGAACCCAGGGCCAACCGCACCAGCATATGTTCTCACAAGGGGTCTGAGGATCTCATCTCGGTACCTAATGGCAGTCAGGCTACCTCTGGCGAGCACATGGAGGGCTGTGCGGCCCCACAAACAAATGCCACCCCACACCATGACTGACACACCGCAAACCGGTCATGCTGGAGGATGTTGCAGGCAGCAGAACGTTCTCCACGGCGTCTCCAGACTGTCACGTCTGTCACGTGCTCAGTGTGAACCTGCTTTCATCTGTGAAGAGCACAGGGCGCCAGTGGCGAATTTGCCAATCTTGGTGTTCTCTGGCAAATGCCAAACGTCCTGCACGGTGTTGGGCTGTAAGTACAACCCCCACCTGTGGATGTCGGGCCCTCATACCACCCTCATGGAGTCTGTTTCTGAGCAGACACATGCACATTTGTGGCCTGCTGGAGGTCATTTTGCAGGGCTCTGGCAGTGCTCCTCCTGCTCCTCTTTGCACAAAGGCGGAGGTAGCGGTCCTGCTGCTGGGTTGTTGCCCTTCTACGGCCTCCTCCACGTCTCCTGATGTACTGGCCTGTCTCCTAGTAGCGCCTCCATGCTCTGGACACTACGCTGACAGACACAGCAAACCTTCTTGCCACAGCTCGCATTGATGTGCCATCCTGGATGAGCTGCACTACCTGAGCCACTTGTGTGGGATGTAGGCTCCATCTCATGCTACCACTAGAGTTAAAGCACCGCCAGCATTCAAAAGTGACCAAAACATCAGCCAGGAAGCATAGGAACTGAGAAGTGGTCTGTGGTCACCACCTGCAGAACCACTCCTTTATTGGGGGTGTCTTGCTAATTGCCTATAATTTCCAGCTGTTGTCTATTCCATTTGCACAACAGCATGTGAAATGTATTGTCAATCAGTGTTGCTTCCTAAGTGGACAGTTTGATTTCACAGAAGTGTGATTGACTTGGAGTTACATTGTGTTGTTTAAGTTTTCCCTTTATTTTTTTGAGCAGTGTATAAATATAACTAATGGTATTATATAAATATAATTATAATGGCATTATATAAGTATAACTAATGGTATTATATAAATATAATGGCATTTTATATATATAATCCTGACAGTAACAGGGAGCATTCTTTCCTATGAGAGAGCAACGTTGCAGACTGTTTATCCTCCCGTAGCTTTTGTTTTTTGGATGACTGTGCTCACATCACCTCATTCCTCGGCAACAATAGAAAATACATAAATAAATCCTCATTAAATCCGCACCATATGCAGCATAATCCTGTTTGAAACACTCTGAAGCAATTTGGTCATTATGAACATCTAACAGGGGGTTATGAAAGAGGATGACGGTAAAGCCCATCAATTTGTTTTGAAGTCTGTCTGTTCTGCCTGCCTGTTTGTTCTGCCTGCCTGAAATGATTTCAGATCAATGCTTGTCGGGACATTATGATTACAACAGGCAGTTAAGTGCAACAGCTGTTAAGTGAGTGAAGTGGTAAAGCTGTAAGTAGGCCTGTGTAGCTGTGCACATGAAAATAAGGGCAACGCCAGCAGTCCTTCATAAAGTGGTCCGTAAACAGTACGTTGTCTTCTATCAGCACATGCCGTTACAGCCTCAATCATGACTGTGCATTACTGCATCCCTCTATAGTCTCACTGTACCAGTCTGCTTATACATCTGCTGTGAGGAGAGACTAGAGTCTGCATAGGTTTACAGACGACTGCCTACACAACTATTCATCAGAAACCATCCAGCACAAACCTGGACTGCCCTCTAGTGGCAGCATGGTGCTCACACAAGCTCTGAATGTTGACCACCTGTTTCTGACCATGTTCAATATGAAAACGTTCTTTATTAACGTTGCAGACAGAAATACCAATAATAGAGCTGATGGGATTCCTTATTCTACATGTCAGAGATGCATGTTTGTTATAAATAGCATATTTCGATCATCATGTCACCATCATCAAGGCTGTATTACATTCGGCCGTGATTGGGAATCCCATAGGGCAAAATTGGCCCGGGTCTGTCCAGGGTAGGCTGCCATTGTATATAATAATTTGTTCTTAACTGACTTGCCTAGTTAAATAAAGGTTATATAAAATAAATCAAACATAATAATCATGTCACAGAGAAGCACAAAGCACTCTTATTTCTGCATTTGCTCATCAATGATTCCCTTTAAAGAAGCAATCAGCAGTTTAAGCAATAAAGTGTACAACACTGTTTCTGTAAAAAGCTGAGGGATGTGGTTGGAGAAATGTAACCACTCTTACATTAATAGACAGAGTTCTGGATGCAAGGACTAACCATCCATGATATAACGTGTAGTTTAACCATGTTTTGAGGCTATATCGTGTTTGTTTACATTTACTTCGTTTTCAAACATTGGAGGAAAACAAGCTTATATTTTGGGTTCTGATGGGGTACAAGAGATGAAGTGTGCTCATATGGCATTTACAAGTTATATTCTTCAAGAATCAATGGGTACATATCATTAATTTATAAGTAAAACAATTATGTAGCAACTGCAGATTACCCCTTTATCTGGTCCTCCTGCTCTAGCCCTGAACAGTGAAGGGAGGAAGTGCCTTAGGCTGGGCTCTCATTGGCACAGAGACAGACAGTGCCCCGGCATACTGTCAGTTTGGCACGGACTCACTCATTCATTCCTGAAGCAACATGCACATCAAAGCTGCCCCACCTCTCAGGGAACGTGAGCCGAATTCCACAGAAAAAGTTGAACAAACCATACAACTCTATGCACAAGGACTACTTTGAACAATTTACACAACACATTTCACAGAAACACATTTCCTGGAAGAACTGTGCAGATGCAAAGTTTGGATACAGAATGACGGTCAAATCTCCCTCCGTTTTTTATGTGACCACGTTTTCCAAAAACTAAATATCTACTCCGAGTTAAGATTCAAAGATGTCTGCAGAAAGAATTGGATGTCACCTACAGAAATGCATAATTCTGGATATGAATATCGTTCTCTTCATGGTGATGTATCCCGAAGGGCGGCAGGTAGCCTAGCGGTTAGAGCATTTGGCCTGTAACCGAAAGGTCGCTGGTTTGAATACCCAAGCCGACAAGGTGTAAAATCTGTCGATGGGCCCTACAGCAAAGCACTTACCCCTAATTTGCTCCAGGGTCATCCCGATACTATGTCTGACCCTGTAAAACAATCCATTTCATTTCTGGTGTATGTGGCAATTAAACATATTTTAAAACACTATAACTAATTGGTAAGTTTACCTTTACTTGTTACTTCTTTTAACTTTTATTATCTTCTCTCCTCATGAGGGAGAGAAATTAGAAAATATATTAAAGATATATGGGTTTTTAGTAACAGAATTACAAGTTACAAAGCAATGTTTCTTAAACTTTCTTAAACTAAATCATTTCTCCAAAACTAAATATGTGTTTATGTTAGTTGGCAGGGGTCTTCAGTTCAATATTAATGTGTTTGATGTATTTCAAATAACTTTTAAGACTTTTTCTGGTAGATGTCGAAGACCCCTTTTCCATATATTGTACCAAAATTCAAAAGGCACTCGCACATCTCAGCTATCTTTGTTGCAGGTTCATGGTCACAGTTGAACAAGATGAGAAAAAATCAGAAGCCTGCACACTGCTCGTGATAATATCACTGCTCTGTAATAAGCTTTATATATCAGACTCAAGGCCTTCGTCAGAGCTTTTGTGAGTAAAAAAATAAAAGAAGAGCACCCTTATGTAAACATAGCTCCACCCACATCCGTACCATGCTTCGAATGGGTTTGGAGTCGATGGAGAATAAGTAAGTGTTACCAAATATAACAATGTGAATTTGATAAATATTCTACTAGTGTACATAAAACGTATTAAACATGTCCGTAAAACCACAATGAGGACATCGAACCACCAAGCAAGTTTTCAGAAATCATTGGGTACAACGCAAGAAAAAGGTCAGAGTAATTTGAAATGGGGGCATACATTCATGTGCTAACTAACCTCCAAACGAGCTTCAATGCCATACAACACTCCTTCCGTGGCCTCCAACTGCTCTTAAACGCTAGTAAAACCAAATGCATGCTTTTCAACCGTTCGCTGCCCGCATCCGCCCGCCCGACTAGCATCACTACTCTGGACGGTTCTGACATAGAATATGTGGACAACTACAAATACCTAGGTGTCTGGCTAGACTGTAAACTCTCCTTCCAGACTCATATTAAACATCTCCAATCCAAAATCAAATCTAGAATCGGCTTTCTATTTCACAACAAAGCCTCCTTCACTCACACCACCAAACGTACCTTAGTAAAACTGACTATCCTACCGATCCTCAACTTCGGCGATGTCATCTACAAAATAACTTCCAATACTCTACTCAGCAAACTGGATGCAGTCTATCACAGCGCCATCTGTTTTGTTACCAAAGCCACTTATAGCACCCACCACTACGACCTGTATGCTCTAGTCGGCTGGCCCTCGCTACATATTCGTCGCCAGACCCACTGGCTCCAGGTCATCTGTAAGTCTATGCTAGGTAAAGCTCCGCCTTATCTCAGCTCACTGGTCACGATAACAACACCCACCCGTAGCACGTGCTCTAACAGGTATATCTCACTGGTCATCCCCAAAGCCAACACCTCCTTTGGCCGCCTTTCCTTCCAGTTCTCTGCTGCCAGTGACTAGAATGAATTACAAAAATCGCTGAAGCTGGAGAATTACATTTCCCTCACTAACTTTAAACATCAGCTATCTGAGCAGCTAACCGATCACTGCAGCTGTACATAGTCCATCTGTAAATAGCCCACCCAATCTACCTACCTCATCCCCATATTCTTTTTATCAATCCAGTGTTAATCTGCTAAATTGTAATTAATTAAATTGTAATTACTATGACCTATTTATTGCCTTCCTCTTCACGTCATTTGCACACACTGTATATAGACTTTCTTTTTTTCCTATTGAGTTATTGACTGTATGTTTGTTTATTCCATGTGTAACTCTGTGTTGTTGTTTGTGTCGCACTTGCTTTGCTTTATCTTGGCCAGGTCGCAGTTGTAAATGAGAACTTGTTCTCAACTAATTACCTGGTTAAATAAATGTGAAAAAAAATAAAAATAAAATTAATGTTCACATTTACAACATAACATACATAACATAGCATTTCATCATTAAGACCTTTAGGAAAGAATGTCTGGAGGGTGAACATCCCAAAACATTCTCTTTTGCTCAGAGTATTATTTATATCGCCTCCCCTGCCTGATATCTTAACTTTCTTAATGCCACAAAATCTAAAAAGGTAGAAATGTCACGTTTTTGGTCATTAAAATGTACTGCGATTGTATAATCCCTGTCATTTCTCCTGATTGAACTTTAATGTTCACTAATTCTCTGCTTGAGAGAACAAGAGGTTTTACCTACATAACACAGCCCACATGGACATTTAATCATGTAGATAACATGGGTGGTAGAGCACGTAATAATGTCATTCATTTGGAACCGTTTTCCTGTATGTGGGTGGCAGATATATTCACACTTCATCATGTTGTTACACTGTGCGCAACCTCTGCATTTATAGCTACCATTCGGAAGAGGGCATAAAAGAGCCTGGCTAATTGGCATGGACCAATTTTATTTATTTTTTTACCATATATTTGTCCAGAAATCAAAGCCTTTGCTTATTCTACATTTTTTAAGATGGAAAATGGCTGTATATATGTCACAATGTAAACAATAATAATAGACTCTTAGCTTTCATTTGACACACAATTTGACATGCTCCTATGAACGTTGTACTCATGGGTCCTTTTACATGGAAATGCCCTAAAAGTAAAATCAGTGGTGGAAAAAGTACCCAATTGTCCTACTTGAGTAAAAGTACAGATACCTTCATAGAAAATGACTCAAGTAAAAGTGAAAGTCACCCAGTAAAATACTACTTGAGTAAAAGTCTAAAAGTATTTGGTTTTTAAATATACTTAAGTATTAAAAGTACATATAATTGCTAAAATATACTTATTAAGTATCAAAAGTAAAAGTACAAGTATAAATGATTTCAAATTCCTTATATTAAGCAAAGCAGACAGCCACATTTTCTTGTTTAAATTTTTTTTTTTATGGATAGCCAGGTACACACTCAGACACCATTTACAAACAAAGTATGTGTTTAGTGAGTCCGCCAGATCAGAGGCAGTAGGGATGACGAGGGATGTTCTCTTGAAAAGGTTGTGAATTAGACCATTTTCCTGTCGTGCTAAGAATTCTAAATGTAATTAGTACTTTTCAGGTTCAGGGAAAATGTATGAAGTAAAAAAGTACATCATTTGCTTTAGGAATGTAGTGAAATAATAGTTGTCAAAAATATAAAAAGTAAAGTACAGATACCCCAAAAAACAACTTAAGTAGAACTTTAAAGTATTTTTACTTAAGTACTTTACACCACTAGATAAAATAGATTGAGTTGAATTATTATGTAAAAAGTTATTATGGTAAAGTTGTTGAGTTGGTGCCATTCAGGATAATGATCAATTGTAGCTGACTTTCCTTTCTTCCGGTCTGTAAAACAAGATTTTTTAAAATACAATTTTATACAATGCACTCCAGTTATGTATCAGCCAAGCCTACAAAGTGTTATATTGTCAGTGAATAGAACATTCAGAATTACTCACATTTTCATGTGGTAAGGGCAGGAGTCCATTTCCTTTCCAGGCCACATGTGATGGTGCCTGGTCCATCCATCACCATGCCCCTATCACAGACAAATGCCACAGAGTCACCAAACTTAAGAGACATTCTTGCTCCTCTTGTCAATTGAGCATTTAAATGACAACATACGTTTTCATTCTATTGTTTTTAAAGGGGATGAGCGGTTTGTTCCCTAACATTAGTCTCGGGGCCAAGTTCTCAACACCTAAGGGGTGTTCCTAGTTTGCTAAAAAACATTGCAAAATAGTGCAGCTGGAGAAGCTATAGACTTGAAAAGGATTTGGAACCTTTGCACTCTGGAGGTGGATCACTCCATGTCCCATCTTTGGTACAGTAGATCTCTCTCGCTCCAATCAGTTTCCCTATGCGACATCGATAGCCAATCACAGTGCTGTACAAGTAAGGTGGTTCCAAATAGCCATTTGTTACTCCATTTACCACCGTAGGAGGTTCAGCACACTGCACAGCTGAAAGACACACATTTACATGATTTTACATGATTACATTACAACAATTTAGAGAATATTATGGTGACAGTATTGGAAGTTCAGGGATGTTATAAACTGAAACAATGACACCTAAAGCAATTTACCTATGACCCAGATACTGTGTGGTGCAATAGGGCGATTCGGTTCCACGCCAGCGAGAGCAGAAAATATTTTTGGTATCTCAGACTGTTCTGGCAAATCTCACATAAAAACTTCATTGGGAGGAAGGATGCTTGAAAAGCTTTTTACATTTGTATCACAAACCATTTTTGAGAAAATCATGATGAAAGTGGATATTTTAGGCCCTTTTTAGAGCTATACATGCCTCCTGTAAGACCCTATGATCTGTGAACCGTACACAATACAGACAACATCTTGGTGTCATTATACTCCTTAACGTGTTCTCTAAAATATGGAGTATGTCTACATTCTGAAATACACATTCTCACATTAATTTATTCAACATTTTGCTTATTTGTAGACATATTGTTTGTAACAATATACTCTTCAAACATGTCACATTTCTAGAATGGTCTCTCTGGTACTTTTACTGACATGACCCATTTTATACATAGAAATGTATATTACAGGTAATTAACCAATCACAGCCCTCCTTTAGGATTGCACATTCAGCAAGTCACCAGCAGAGGGAATTTCCCATTCACTGTGTTGATGGTGCTCATAAAATGTATAATACCTTCAGAATTAGCAGAGCGCCAACTCTGGAAATTGTATGTATATACTTGTACAGCATATATTGTTACAAATAATATGTCTTAAAATGAACAAAATCAAAAAGAGTAGTTTTGAGATATTAATATTTCATTGTTGAATAAATTAATGTGAAAAATTGTGTTTCAGAATGTAGACATACTCCATATTTTAGAGAACACTATAAAGAGTATAGTGACACCAAGATGTTGTCTGTATTGTGTACGGTTCACAGATCATAGGGTCTTACAGGAGGCATGTATAGCTCTAAAAAGGGCCTAAAATGTCCACTTTCATCATGATTTTCTCAAAATTACTTTGTGATACAAATGTAAAAAAACATGTCAAACATTCTTCCTCCCAATGAAGTTGCTATGTGAGAATTGGCAGGACAATCTGAGATACCAAAAAATATTGCCCACTCCCGCTGGTGTGGAATTGCCCAGTAGCCTATGTAAAACATGTATGTGACAGCCTACCTTCACAGACCGGAACACGCCCATCCCAGCCATCATTCATGCAATTTCTTACATCCTGTCCAACCAGTTGATACCTGGTTAAAAAATGGGCACAAAAAGTGATTTAATCTGGCAATGCATAATTTTATTTGTACACTGTAACAATTATGAGGGTTAGGTAGCCTCGAGAGAAAATAGACATAGTAACAGAATACGTACCCCTCATTACAAACCCCTGTAGCTGTATCCCCAAACTGTACACCGGTATAAATGAAATCACCAAAAAAGATCTCTCCAGCAGATCCACATGATTTGCCTTTGGACAAGAAACTTTCACAATACATTTTTTGGGAAAGAACAAAATACACAAACCTTCACTCCCACAGAGTGATATAATATAGACTAGCTATGGATCTGCTGCCACCTAATGGTTAAACAAGATAAGTGCAACCTCCTTAACACGCTACCTCTGAGACAGAGCAGTTGCATTTTGTTGAATGTTCTTTATGTACTATATACTGTTTATATACATTTAATATATTCTGAACAGCATTAATACTTCTCCTTATGGGTTCTTACGTTCACATCTCAGAGTTACTGGCGTCCACTTCCCACTGACACAGGTACTATAGTAAGCGCCTCCTGCTCTCACGTATCCCAAGGCACAACTGTAACGGACCCGTTCACCAGGACCAAAGTCTGTCTGTGTTATATAACGGTCAGAAAGGTGTGCGTTGGGGAGGTATGGTGGCACTCTACATCTGCCTAAAGGAAAGGGAGATGGACCATTTTGACAAAAGATAGAAAGTACATCTAGTATAATACCAACGCATCATAACATGTATTATATTTTTCTATGATCAAAGAGAGAGATCTTGGATGGTGTTATGTTTACCATCAGGCTTGGAGCTTTGAGTTATATCAGAGGAATGACAGAGTGGGAGCTGGGGCTGCCACTGGCCATCTGGTCCACAGGTAAGCTGCTGGGCTCCAGTCAGGAGGAAACCCTCAGAGCAGGTGAAGGTCACTGAGTCTCCAACCCTGTACACTGAGTCAGCCTCACTCAGCTTCACACCGTTGGCCACAGAAGGATCAGGGCAGATCACTTCTGCTGGAACCACTTGTGGTTTACCTCCTACTAAAATGAGGACATTTAAAATGTTAGTGGTTTTGTTTAATTCATTGTTGCATCAATAATGACAATCGTTAATGTGGCTCATTTTGGAGATGCCTCCATGGAGACAATGAGCTTATGCTTTGGTTAAAAGCATTGCAGTACAGTAGATAGGACATTAGCCATGCTGTAGTAGCCTAAAGAAACGTTTGTTTATGTGATATTATCATGCTTTTGAGATAATGGGACAACTACGGACTGAATGTCCAAGGCCAACATGGTCAAGTCTCAACAGGAGTATCTTGGTGTGTGGTGCCTACAATCTCTTAGACAAGTACAGGGTCATGTCAGTCTGGTATTTCATACAGCAGGACTTACTACATTGATTAGGAGGTGTGTTATGTATCCTACTTAGAAAGGGATAGATCTTATTGCTGCATATTACTGTAAGATTGGTCATTGAATGTTGCACACCTTCACAAGTGGGAATCTCTCCACTCCAGCCAGACTCTTTACACATTCTGTATTCCATCCCCTTCAGTGTAAACCTGTTCCAATATCACAGAGAGGATGAAAACAAATCTCAGGCTATAGACCTATTTCATTACATTCAAGACACTTCCCACTGGGCATGGATGTCAGTTCAATGTCTAGTTTTTATAACATTTGGTTGAGTTTTCAACTAATGTGAATTCAATGTGAAAACAACAAAAAATGTCACTTCATTTAGTTTAAAAGTTAGGTAAAAAAAAAGTTGAAATGCCCTTCTAGATGACTTTTTGCAAATCCAATCAGTTTTCCACGTTGATTCAATGTCATCACATAGATTTTTTGGGTTAAAATTATGTGGAAAACACATTGATCGAGTCAGTTTTTGTCCAGTGGGTTACTTACCCCTCATTGCACACTGCATATGCCTTGTCCCTGAGCGAAGCCCCTGTGTAATCATAGTGTCCATTGAACAACTCCCCAGCAGATCCACACGTTTTCTCTAAGGAGAGGACACATTAAAAAACAGCAGAGCAGTCAGGGAACGAATCCAGGGTGGATGCGCCAAACTCAACATAAAGACTCATAGAGAGAGGTGTTAAGACAGCAACACTGCAGCCCTCAACGACTGAAGAGAATATACATTCAACTTCCCAAATTTTCTCTCTTTGCAACCAGCAGAGTAGTGTCAAATGATAGCTCCTTGCCACAAAAATCTCATCCCACACATCACAGACTCAGACAGAGACACTTATCATAACCATAATGATATGATGACATGACATTAATTGAACCAGTGTTATGCACAACAACAATACACTGAGCTAAATGCTTAGCTGTAGCCTATTACTTACTTTCACACTTCATGGATAACACTGTCCATTTTCCAGCTTCACACATGATAGAACGAATGCCTTTGTACTGAGTGTAGCCCTCAACACATCTGTAGAGGACTTTAGCTCCTTCGCTGAATATGTTTTTCTGTCTCAGGTATTTGGCCCTGACTTGCATGTGTGGAAAGGACGGCGGCGTACCACATTTCGATGGAACTTCAGCTGTTTACAAACAAATGAGCCACACCAGAGAGGTAAAGAAGAATCAGAATCAATCAAGAGTTAGCTAACGTTGTTAAAACTATATATTTTTAAATAACTATTGACTTTCTGCTTCATTAAGAAATAAACTTCAATGTGTTTTTGGTTGTTGAGACAATTACACCATGTCCATTCCAAGCTTATCTTTCTAAAAAACAATTGCAAAGTTATTTCAATATATTTAGGCAAGTTAGCTGGTTAACTCATTTATCCTGCTTTGTAGTACTCATCAAGTGGCAATTTCAATCACTGCATTAATACCGATTAATACAAATTCTAGAAATTACATTGTCGGTGTTACAGTGGTCTGTGCAATGTTATGTTTACGAATATAATAATCTTACCCGAGGCATGTATGGCAATTGATAAAAAGAACATGATTTTATATCCCAGATTCATCATTTCATCCACGTTTATTGTGCATTCGGATCTGTAGGCCTACCCATTGAAATGTTATTGTGCTTAATAAAATACTATCTAGAGTAGGCTGTATTTTATAGTTGGAGGGTGGAGCAGACATGTAAGTAGGCTTATTTCTATTCAGATGTTTATTTACGTCAGCTACTTAGGCTTTACTCACGGGGCGTGTTTGTTTTGCATGGCCTGGTGCACCGGGTGGGCGGAGTTTGCACATTTTAGACCATTCCATTGGCCTTAAGTGAAATCTCCACCCAACTGGGTCACTGGGCCATGCTAAACAAACTGGCCCATTAGCAAGCTACATTGTTTAGCCTACAACCTGTGTTTTCCCACTGATATTTGTAAATCAAGTATGATAAGTGGACAAAGATGCATTCCAAAATAGGAGTGAGTCAAAGTTGATGTGTTTTACATATCAAATTTCTTCCTGAAATCTGTTACGATAAGAGTGGAAAGCTCTATGGCCCATTTCCCTTTGGGGACAAATCTAAGGGCCAAATACATAGGACCAAGATTGAAAAAAAAAACTTGACAGAACATGATTTGTTTACACTAGCATTGTCTGCCACTTCACTGATTTCCCCTCCACTCTTGATCCTCCAATTTCACCCACATTTCTGCTCTAGCCTGTATTCATGTTGCAGAGCAGATCCACAGAGAGAAACACTCCCATTTTAGTAAGATTATACAATTCTAACTTCTGCACACAAAATGCAGTGAGGCAAGATCATGCCACTGAACTTGTAGTGGGAGCACTAGTTTACCACACCCTCTGTTCTGTACATGCTTTGGACAGACAAAATATGTTTCCTATGATGGTAGTTAAACTGGCAGGGCAACCCAGTTTCCACCCAACCCAGTTCCCATAAAACTTCTTATTATCAAAACATAGCTAATAAAAGTCTAGCTTGTCAACTTGTTTACTGTCCCCAATTGTATTTGTATAAAACTTAACTACACTGAACAAAACTATAAAACACAACATGTAAAGGGTTGGTCCCATGTTTCATGACCTGAAATAAATTATCCCAGAAATGTTCCAAACGCACAAAAACCTTACTTCTCTCAAATGTTACGCAAAAATGTGTTTTACATCCCTGTTAGTGAGCATTTCTCCTTTGCCAAAATAACCCATCCACCTGACAGATGTGGCATATAAAGCAATTGATTAAACAGCATGATCTTTACACAGGTGCACCTTGTACTGGGAACAATAAAAAGGCCACAATGCCAAAGATGTTTCAAGTTTTGAGGGAGCATGCAATTGCCATGCAGACAGCAGGAATGTCCACCATAGCTTTTGCCAGATAATTGATTGTTAATTTCTCTACCATACGCTGCCTCCAACGTCATTTTTGTGAATTTGGCAATATTTCTAACTGGCCTCACACCCCAAGACTACTTGGAACCACGCCAGCCCAGGACCTCCAGAGCTGGCTTCTTCACCTGCGGGATGGCTGATGAAACTGTGTTTGCACAACTGAAGAATTTCTGCACCAACTGTCAGAAATCATCTCAGGGAAGCTGATCTGCGAGCTTGTCGTCCTCACCGGTGTCTTGACCTGACTGAAATTCGGCGTCGTAAACGACTTGTGGGCAAACGCTCAACTTCGATGGCCACTGGCACGCTGGAGAAGTGTGCTCTTAAGATTAAGCCTGGTTTCAACTGTACAAGGTAGATGGCATTGTGTTGTGTGGGTGAGCGGTTTTCTGATGTCAATGTTGTGAACAGAGTGCCCCATGGTGGCGGTAAGGTTATGGTATGGGCAGGCATAAGCTACGGACAACAAACACAATGGCATTTTATCTATGGCAAATTGAACGCACAGCAATACCGTGACCAGATCCTGAGGCCCATTGTCGTGCCATTCATCCACTGCCATCACCTCATCTTTCAGCATGATAATGCACAGACCCATGTCGCAAGGACCTGTACACCATTCCTGGAAGCTGAAACTGTCCCAGTTCTTCCATGGCCTGCATACTCACCAGACATGACACCCATTGAGCATGTCTGAGATGCTCTGGATCAACGTGTACAACAACATGTTCCAGTCCTTGCCAATATCCAGCAACTTCACACAGCCATTAGAGGAATGGGACAAAATTCCACAGGCCACAATCAACAGCCTGATCAACTCTATGCGAAGGAGATGTCGCGCTGCATGAGGTAAATGGTGGCCACACCAGATACTGACTGGTTTTCTGATCTACGCCCCTACCCTTTAATTTTTAAAAAATTTTTTTAAGGCATCTGTGACCAACAGATCCATATCTGTACTCCCAGTCATGTGAAATCCATAGATTAGGGCCTAAATCATTTATTTTAATGGACCGATTTCCTTATATGAACTGTAACTCAGTAAAATCTTTGTTGCGTTTATATTTTTGTTCAGTGCATTTGTGTAGACTAGCCATGTTATCAACATTTGATTACTGATGAACCACTCATCCAAGGACAGGATGCCTATAGGCGGTGTACTGATTTATTTTGGTCCTCGGTCTGTCATTGGTTTATAGCAGGGGTGTCAAACTAATTCCATGGATGGCCTAGTGTCTGCTGACTTTTGTTTTTTCCTTTCAATTAAGACCTAGACAACCAGGTGAGGAGAGTTCCTTACTAATTAGTGACCTTAATTCATCAATCAAGTACAAGGGAGGAGCGAAAACCCACGGACACTCGGCCCTCCATGAAATGAGTTTGACACATTTATAGAAAGCCCCATTTAAGTTCCCTACACATCAGAAAACCCAACAATTTATTATTTCTATTCCAACTATAGTTCAGAATTGTCCTAATTTACAAACACAGTAATACAAGGTTATATATGACTCATAACATTTCATTACAATATCGCCACACCTTAAAGTGTTGTTGGTTTAGGTAAATGGTTGCCTCGAGTGTAGTACAATGCGGTCTGGCGAAAGATGCCCACTGATACACAAACAAGGCTGTGAAAGCGGTAATGCGTGACAAGGACATTACTGTTTCCAATAACAGAAATGTAAAAAAATATAGTCAAAAGGAGGCACGCCTGCTGATTGAACCAAATAAATACTTCCTGTGAGAATAATGTACCCTATGCTTCAGTAGTTCATGCTATACACAGACACTGAAGTTTCAGATGGTAGTATAACAATGAACCAACCCATTTCCCCTATGACACACCAGTCTGGAAACATTTGAACATCCCCAATCCCCTGCTGCCACCTTCCCTTTAAGATTGAGTCATCTCGGTTATTATTCCCAGGAAGCCACTCCCAGTCTTGCCCCATAGCCAGGGTTCTGCCACAGGCTTGCCCTGGCTTGAGAGAGACAGGGAGTTGTAGTGGAAACATCTAAACAGGATGACACCTCCCACTGAGCTCAATACATCTAGCCACATTATGTACCAGAGAACCAAGTCAAGTCAAACTGCCATGAACAAGACGTTCTGACAGAGTACAACATAATTTCTTCAATAATTTACACTTACATCAGATAATTCTAGTGATCTAAAAATATCTTACAGCATCATACCATTATATCATTCAGTATGTTGTAGTCTTACAGGCTACTGACTGACTGCCTACTTATATAATAACATTGTCTTGTAACAGCCACAAAAGTAATGTTGCTAAACACCGGCACAGAAGCACTTTAGAGCAGCATTGACTTTAACATGATCAATGTGGCAGTAATAAACAAGATGCACATGGTTGGACACAATCAGTGAACTGTAAGTATGAAAGTACCCATCTTCGATTACGCTGTGCTTTTTCAAATGTCAGTATAGCAAATTTAAGAATCAATATTCCAAAATGTTGATGGCATGTTGACTGTAACTACAGTATTACTGTCTAAAACATATTTGCCCCCTTAAATCATGTTGCCATTTTAGCTGAGGACATGCAATTGATACATTGATAATGCAAAGACATGGGTGTTTCATAACATGGCCATGAATATGTGACAGAATTGCAGTGTGAAATGTGAACTCTATGCACACACAGTAATGTAACATGTAAAAGTAACATGTGACTAACTAATAACATTTTGGCTTAAGAGTTAATGTTAAATCCTGTATGGTGGTATTTCAGCATTTGTACTCTCACGGATGAAACAAGGCTGGTCAAGTATGAGAATGTTCAAAAGAGATGATATTCAACTATCCAATTAAAGGGGTACATATACTGAACAAAAATATAAAAAGACAACATGTAAAAGTGTTGGTCCTATGTTTCATGAGCTGAAATAAAAGATCCCAGAAATGTTCCATACGCACAAAAATACATTTCTCAAATGATGTAAACAAATGTATGCACATCTCTGTTAGTGAGCATTTCTCATTTGCCAAGACAATCCATCCACCTGACGGGTGTGGCATGTCAAGAAGCTGATTAAACAGCATGATCATTACACAGGTTCACCTTGTGCTGGGGACAACAAAAGAGCACTAAAATGTGCAGTTGTGTCACAACACAATGCCACATATGTCTCAAGTTGAGGGAGCGTGCAATTGGCATGCTGATTGCAGGAATGCCCACCAGAACTGTTGCCAGAGAATTTAATGTTAATTTCTAAGGACTATTTCTGTCTGTAATAAAGCCCTTTTGTGAGGAAAAGCTCATTCTGATTGGCTGGGCCTGGCTCCCAAGTGGGTGGGCTTATGCCCTTCCCAGGCCCCAATGGCTACGACCTTGCCCAGTCATGTCAAATTCATAGATTAGGGCCTAATTTATTTATTTAAATTTACTAATTTCCTAATATGAGCTGTAACTCAGTTAAACCATTAAAATTGTTGCATGTTGCATTTAGATTTTTGTTCAGAATATATTATTCATAAGATCTTAAGTAATTGTTTATAAACTACATTGTAGAATTAAAGGATAATAATTTAAGGATAAGACAGTGTTTGTAGTCAGTGCTTTGTTTTTGTTACATTTTTCAGTGTGGCAACCCTCTCCATTAGTTACAGTGTAAATTAAATACATTGTAATAGACAAATCACTGAATGTCTCAAATCTACTGAGACAAATAATCTCAAGGATGTCCTCTATTCAACATTCTAAAGTTCTGTTCACAATAAATTAAACGTTGACTGTTGATAAGTGTGTGTGCGCAAGGTCATGTTTGTCTCAAATCATATCGCTCTTCACCCACACACACCATCTATCTAACAGATGGCAACAGAAATGGAACTGTAGAACAAATTCTGGCCACTACAACAACCACATTCCATACCTAATTTGCTGCTAAGACAGTGTGCTTGAACTCCTGCTTGACAATCAAATTGGTAAGGCTGGCATGGTATGAAGCAAGCCTGAGCAGACAGAGGTTACCTGGGTTCAAATACTATTTGAAATAATAAAACATTATTTAGCTGTGCTTTATAGCGCTTGCCTATTGTAATGGAATCATCGGAAAAGTCCCCAAAGTGCAAACACTACCCACCTGGCACTCCAGGCAAGCTAAAGCAAACACTACCCACCTGGCACTCCAGGCAAGCTAAAGCAAACACTAAAGGTATTTAACAAGATTTCTAAATTGTATTTGAACCCAGATCTGATGGCAGCGAAAATGTGGGGGAGTGGAGACACCCTTCTCAGTCCTCTTCAACTGTGGACAGCATCTTCTGCATCTCCTGGGCTGAAGCAGTTGAGATACTCCTTTAAGAGGCAGAAGGAGGGGGAAACAGAGTGTTACATCCATGCAAAGCTGTGCCAAGGCCAGGGGCCATCCTCATAGTTTGTTTTGACTGGCCTCTGCTACACTTGAGCTCAGACAGAGGAGGGTGAGGTCAATCACAAGACACAGCTTACTCTGTTTTTATAATAAGCTGTTTTTAGAAATTATCAACTTTAATGAGGCAAATGGGGAAACTAAAACTGCAGATTAAAAAATAATAATTTTAACCCTAAAAGCATCAACAGGGGTAAATGGTGAGGCCCTTCTGAAAATGTTAGGGCTTTGTCAAGCAACTAGTTACAGACAACAAAAAACTATTTAGCATAATTTACATGTTAAAAAAAGATGAATGAAAAATATATTTTGTATAGTAGTGGTGTGCGGTGAAACTAAAAATGTGGACTCAATAGTAAACTTTGTGACAAAAGCACCAAATTTAGCACAGAAGTAGATGTATGTATCCTGAAATTACAGTCGTGGCCAAAAGTTGAGAATGACACAAATATTAATTTCCACAAAGTTTGCTGCTTCAGTGTCTTTGGATATTTTTGTCAGATGTTACTATGGAATACTGAAGTGTAATTACAAGCCTTTCATAAGTGTCAAAGGCTTTTTTGACAATTACATGATGTTGATGCAAAGAGTCAATATTTGCAGTTTTGACCCTTCTTTTTCAAGACCTCTGCAATCCACCCTGGCATGCTGTCAATTAACTTCTGGGCCACATCCTGACTGATGGCAGCCTAGTCTTCCAGAATCAATGCTTGGAGTTTGTCAGAATTTGTGGGTTTTTGTTTGTCCACCACCTCTTGAGGATTGACCACAAGTTCTCAATGGGATTAAGGTCTGGGAAGTTCCCTGGCCATGGACCCAAAATATCGATGTTTTGTTCTCCGAGCCACTTAGTTATCACTTTTGACTTATGGCAAGGTGCTCCATCATGCTGGAAAAGGCATTGTTCGTCACCAAACTGTTCCTGAATGGTTGGGGGAAGTTGGTACCATTCTTTATTCATGGCTGTGTTCTTAGGCAAAATTGTGAGTGAGCGCACTCCCTTGGCTGAGAAGCAACCCCACACATGAATGGTCTCAGAATGCTTTACTGTTGGCATGACACAGGACTGATGGTAGCGCTCATCTTGTCTTCTCCGGACAAGCTTTTTTCCGGATGCCCCAAACAATCGGAAATGGGATTCATCAGAGAAAATGACTTTGCCCCAGTCCTCAGCATTCCAATCCCTGTACCTTTTGCAGAATATCAGTCTGTCCCTGCTGTTTTTCCTGGAGAGAAGTGGCTTCTTTGCTGCCCTTGACACCAGGCCATCCTCCAAAAGTGTTCGCCTCACTGTGCATGCAGATGCACTCACACCAGCCTGCTGCCATTCCTGAGCAAGCTCAACTTTAGAAGACGGTCCTGGCGCTTGCTGGACTTTCTTGGGCGCCCTGAAGCCTTCTTCACAACAATTGAACCGCTCTCCTTGAAGTTCTTAATGATCAAATAAATGGTTGATTTAGATGCAATCTTGCTGGAAGCAATATCCTTGCCTGTGAAGCCCTTTTTGTGCAAAGCAATGATGACGGCAGGTAACCATGATTGACAGAGGAAGCACAATGATTCCAATCACCTCCCTCCCTTTGAAGCTTCCAGTCTGTTATTCGAACTCAATCAGCATGACAGAGTGATCTCCAGCCTTGTCCTCGTAAACACTCACACCTGTGTTAAAGAGAGAATCACTGACATGATGTCAGCTGGTCCTTTTGTGGCAGGGCTGAAATGCAGTGGAATTGTTTTTTTGTTTTTTTTTGGGGGTTCAGTTCATTTGCATGGCGAAGGGGGAATCTGCAATTAATTGCAATTCATCTGATCACTCTTCATAACATTCTGGAGTATATGCAAATTGCCATCATACAAACTGAGGCAGCAGACTTTGTAAAAATTAATATTTGTGTCATTCTCAAAACTTTTGCCCACAACTGTACGGGCCTTCAGAAAGTATTCATACACCTTGACTTTGTCCACATTTTGTGTTACAGCATGAATTCAAAATGAATTAAATCTACTTTTTCTCTCACCCATTTACACACAATACACCATAATGCCAAACGAAAACACGTTGCAATTTTTTTTAGAAAAAATAAAATCTATAAATATCTAATTTGCATAAGTATTCACATCCCTGAGTCAATACATGTTAGAATCATCTTTGGCAGTGATTAAAGCGGAGTCTTTCAGGGTAAGTTTAAGAGCTTTCCACACCTAGATTGTGCAACAGTTGCCCATTATTCTTTGCAAAATTCTTCAAGGATTGTCCAATTTGTTGTTGATCATTGGCAGACAACCATTTTCAAGTAGATTTAAGTCAAAACTGTAACTAGGCCACTCAGGAACATTCACCATCTTCTTGGTACTGTAATCAACTCCAGTGCAGACTTGGCCTTGTGTTTAGGTTATTCTCCTGCTGAAAGGTGTATTCATCTCCCGGTGTCTGGTGGAAAGCAGACTGAACCAGGTTTTCCTTTAAGACTTTGCCTGTGCTTAGCGCCATTCTGTTTATTTTTTACCCTGAAAAACCCAGTCCTTAACGATTACAAGCATACCCATAACATGATGCAGCCACCACTGCATTGTATTACTGTGTTGTACTGTGTTGTATTAATTTTTTGCTGTATTACTTTAGTGCCTTGTTACAAACAGGATGCATGTTTTGCAATATTTTTAGTCTGTACAGGCTTCCTTTTTTTCCACTGTCAATTAAGCGTCCTTCCTAACTCCAACATCTGAGTTAGGAAGGACAACTGTATCTTTGTAATGACTGGGTGTATTGATACAACATCCAAAGTGTAATAAGCTCACCATGCTCAAAGGGATATTCAGTGTCTGCTTTTCAAAAATGTGTACCCATCTACCAACAGGAGCCCTTCTTTTCGAGGCATTGGAATACCTCCCTGGTCTTTGTGGTTAAACCTGTGTTTGAAATTCACTGTTCGACTGAGGGACCTTAAAGATAATTGTATGTGTGGGGTACAGAGATGAGGTAGTCCCGCATTTTGGCCCTTTGTTCCACGTCCCCCAACCAAACAATCATGTCCCGCATTTTATTAACAAATTCAAACACCACTAATTTAGAAAAAAAGGTTGATTTGTCCCGTATTTCAGTCACACATTCCAACCTGTCTCTTGCAGTCATGTTGCACTTACATATACAGTTGAAGTGGGAAGTTTACATACACTTAGGTTGGAGTCATTTAAACTTGTTTTTCAACCACTCCACAAAATTCTTGTTAACAAACTATAGATTTGGCAATTCAGTTAGGACATCTACTTTGTGCATGACAAATAATATTTCCAACAATTGTTTACAGACAGATTATTTCCCTGTATCACAATTCCAGTGGGTCAGAGGTTTACATACACTAAGTTGACTGTGCCTTTAAACAGCTTGGAAAATTCCAGAAAATGATGTAATGGCTTTAGGAGCTTCCGATAGGCTAATTGACATGATTTGAGTCAATTGGAGGTGTACCTGTGGATGCATTTCAAGGCCTACCTTCAAACTCAGTGCCTCTTTGCTTGACATTATTGGAAAATCAAAATAAATCAGCCAAGACCTCAGAAAATAAATTGTAAACCTCCACAAGTCTGGTTCATCCTTTGGAGCAATTTCCAAATGCCTGAAGGTACCACGTTCATCTGTACAAACAATAATACGCAAGTATAAACATCATGGGACCACGCAGCCATCATACTGTCTCCTAGAGATGAACGTACTTTGGTGCGAAAAGTGCAAATCAATCCCAGAACAGCAGCAAAGGACCTTGTGAAGATGCTGGAGGAAACAGGTACAAAAGTATCTATATCCACAGTAAAACAAGTCCTATATCGACATAACCTGAAAGGCCGCTCAGCAAGGAAGAAGCCACTGCTCCAAAACCGACATAAAAAAGCCAGTCTAAGGTTTGCAACTGCAAATGGGGACAAAGATAGTTTTTTTTTGAGAAATGTCCTCTGGTCTGATGAAACAAAAATATAACTGTTTGGCCATAATGACCATTGTTATGTTTGGAGGAAAAAGGGGGATACTTGCAAGCCAAAGAATACAATCCCAAACGTGAAGCACGGGGGTGGCAGCATCATGTTGTGGGGTGCTTTGCTGCAGGAGGAAAATTATGTGGATATATTGAAGCAACATCTCAAGACATCAGTCAGGAAGTTAAAGCTTGGTCGCCAATGGGTCTTCCTAATGGACAATGACCCCAAGCATACTCCCAAAGTTGTGGCAAAATGGCTTAAGGACAACAAAGTCAAGCTATTGGAGTGGCCATCGCAAAGCCCTGACCTCAATCCTATAGAACATTTGTGGGCAGAACTGAAAAAGCGTGTGCGAGCAAGAGGCTGACAAACCTGACTCAGTTACACCAGCTCTGTCAGGAGGAATGGGCCAAAATACACCCAACTTATTGTGGGAAGCTTGTGGAGGATACCCAAAACATTTGACCCAAGTTAAACAATTTAAAAAGGTAATGCAACCAAATACTAATTGAGTGCATGTAAACTTCTGACCCACTGGGAATGTGATTAAAGAAATAAAAGCTGAAATAAATCACTATTATTCTGACATTTCACATTCTTACAATAAAGTGATGATCCTAACTGACCTAAGACAGGGAATTTTTACTAGAATTAAATGTCAGGAATTGTGAAAGTGAGTTTAAATATATTTGGCCAAGATGTATGTAAACTTCCGACTTCAACTGTATATATAATAAGGATGTTGTACTGGAGATGTTAAACACTTCTCCAATCATTACTAAGATCTGATATTCTGCACAGCGAAAGACGAGACATAGGCCTATCGTCAAGCAATAACATTTCTCAAATACTTTCCAGCAAAATTCGAGCTAAACTTGGAGGACAGTTGCCTAACTACTTACAAAACTGTTGCTTCTGACGAAGTGCTACAAAAGTAAGTAAATAGCCATGTTAGACTGAAATAAGGCAATTTTATCTAACTTGTGAGGCTCTACATGCTCATTAGTTGCTCATTTAACATATTTGCTGTATAGCCCCTTTGGAAAATGTAAATGTATTGTTGAAAATGTGAAGACAAAAACCATTATTTTACGTGAATCACATTTTTATGTGAATCACAACATTGCCCCCAGTTTGGGAATATCTGCTCAAGTAGAATTCACTCTTCTCCTACTCAGGTGTTTTAACAGTTGATAATCAGATAGAATTGACATGCTGTACCAAAATGAACGATTGGCAGGTGTCAACACAATCGCGCATTAGATGACACATTCAGAGTACTACATTTCACATACTATAAAACCCTTTTTTTTGCATACTATTTAGTACACTAGTATGGGTATTCAGAAACATCCAGTGTCTTGGAAGATCACAATGATTAATTAGTATTCTACATAACCAAATTTAACAGCATAGTATAATGTTACCGTTTTACGATGGTTTGCTGAATAGACAAACAAATATATATACACGCTACTGTTCGAAAGTTTGGGGTCACTTAGAAATGCCCTTGTTTTTCTGTGAAGGGAGTAGCACACGGCGTTGTATGAGATCTCAGTTTCTTGGCAATTCCTCGCATGGAATAGCCTTCATTTCTCAGAACAATAATAGAGTGACAAGTTTCAGAGGAAAGTTATTTGTTTCTGGCCATTTTGAGCCTGTAATCCAACCCATAAAATGCTGATGCTCCAGATACTCAACTAGTCTAAAGGTGGCCAGTTGTATTGCTTCTTGAATCAGCACAACAGTTTTCAGCTGTGCTAACATACAGTGCCTTGCGAAAGTATTCGGCCCCCTTGAACTTTGCGACCTTTTGCCACATTTCAGGCTTCAAACATAAAGATATAAAACTGTATTTTTTTGTGAAGAATCAACAACAAGTGGGACACAATCATGAAGTGGAACGACATTTATTGGAATATTTCAAACTTTAACAAATCAAAAACTGAAAAATTGGGCGTGCAAAATTATTCAGCCCCTTTACTTTCAGTGCAGCAAACTCTCTCCAGAAGTTCAGCGAGGATCTCTGAATGATCCAATGTTGACCTAAATGACTAATGATGATAAATACAATCCACCTGTGTGTAATCAAGTCTCCGTATAAATGCACCTGCACTGTGATAGTCTCAGAGTTCCGTTAAAAGCGCAGAGAGCATCATGAAGAACAAGGAACACACCAGGCAGGTCCGAGATACTTTTGTGAAGAAGTTTAAAGCCGGATTTGGATACAAAAACATTTCCCAAGCTTTAAACATCCCAAGGAGCACTGTGCAAGCGATAATATTGAAATGGAAGGAGTATCAGACCACTGCAAATCTACCAAGACCTGGCCGTCCCTCTAAACTTTCAGCTCATACAAGGAGAAGACTGATCAGAGATGCAGCCAAGAGGCCCATGATCACTCTGGATGAACTGCAGAGATCTACAGCTGACGTGGGAGACTCTGTCCATAGGACAACAATCAGTCGTATATTGCACAAATCTGGCCTTTATGCAAGAGTGGCAAGAAGAAAGCCATTTCTTAAAGATATCCATAAAAAGTGTGGTTTAAAGTTTGCCACAAGCCACCTGGGAGACACACCAAACATGTGGAAGAAGGTGCTCTGGTCAGATGAAACCAAAATGGAACTTTTTGGCAACAATGCAAAACGTTATGTTTGGCGTAAAAGTGGGGGACACACCGTCCCCACTGTCAAACATGGTGGTGGCAGCATCATGGTTTGGGCCTGCTTTTCTTCAGCAGGGACAGGGAAGATGGTTAAAATTGATGCGAAGATGGATGGAGCCAAATACAGGACCATTCTGGAAGAAAACATGGAGTCTGCAAAAGACCTGAGACTGGGACGGAGATTTGTCTTCCAACAAGACAATGATCCAAAACATAAAGCAAAATCTACAATGGAATGGTTAAAAAATAAACATATCCAGGTGTTAGAATGGCCAAGTCAAAGTCCAGACCTGAATCCAATTGAGAATCTGTGGAAAGAACTGAAAACTGCTGTTCACAAATGCTCTCCATCCAACCTCACTGAGCTCGAGCTGTTTTGCAAGGAGGAATGGGAAAAAATGTCAGTCTCTCGATGTGCAAAACTGATAGAGACATACCCCAAGCGACTTACAGCTGTAATCGCAGCAAAAGGTGGCGCTACAAAGTATTAATTTAAGGGGGCTGAATAATTTTGCACGCCCAATTTTTCAGCTTTTGATTTGTTAAAAAAGTTTGAAATATCCAATAAATGTCGTTCCACTTCATGATTGTGTCCCACTTGTTGTTGATTCTTCACAAAAAAATACAGTTTTATATCTTTATGTTTGAAGCCTGAAATGTGGCAAAAGGTCGCAAAGTTCAAGGGGGCCGAATACTTTCGCAAGGCACTGTAATTGTGAAAGGGTTTTCTAATGATCAATTAGCCTTTTAAAATGGATTATCTAACACAGCGTGCCATTGGAACACAGGAGTGATGGTTGCTGATAATGGGCCTCTGTACGCCTATGTAGATATTCCATAAAAAATCTGCCGTTTCGAGCGTCATTTACAAAATGAACAATGTCTACACTGCATTTATGATCAATTTGATGTTATTTTAATGGACAATTTTGTTTTGCTTTTCTTTCAAAAACAAAGACATTTCTAGGTGACCCCAAACTTTTGAACGACAGTGTATATTGTGGACAAAATACAAAGGCATTTGCCACTATGCAGAATATGCTTGTATTGAAACTAAATACAGGAAGAATATATCGTTTGTGTTAACAATCGGCTCTAATTTGCTCACATAAAAAATATTTGAAAATCAAATGAAGGGTTTACAGGTGTAGTTTGGACATTTAATCTGTAAAATTCTGCCAACATTTTTTATTCATGTAGTCGCCCCTCCCCCACGATTTTCCGCAAAATCCTGCTGTTGGTCACCCTAAATTGTACAATAAATGTGTGATAATAAATAAATATCTGGTTATTTGGGGGAATTTGAATGTTTTACTGCTTGAAAGACAGTGTCTCTTTGCAATCATTACCAATTTGGGGTCAATAATAACCTCCGTTGGCGCCCCTTAAGCAAAAAATATGTTGGGTGCTTTTAGGGTTAAAAGGTAGAGTCAGTGATGCACATAGAGAGGAGAATCGGGCCGACTTCCGCAACAACAAAGACTGCGAAGCATGAGACAAAATAGTTTTGGTCCTGTAGCTATTGCCATGCAGCAGCGTGAAGCACACCCGTGCAGATACTCTGAGTGCATCATCGTCTTGCATTGTGCTCTCCTGCAGTAACTGACGTTTATCCTACTGCTTGTGAAAAGGTCATATCACCGAATCTCAGTTGAAGGACATAAGTAACATCATAAACATATTTAAAAGAGCGAGACATTCATACAGAAAGACAACACTAACTTGGCTTTGTGCCAACTCTGCTCCCTCAGGGTCCTCAAAGGACTGCATGTTGGGTAGAAAGGGGGCCAGGGGACGTCGAGATTGAGGTAGGTTGCCAGCGCTGTAGAGGCGCGGTCGCTTCACCTGGTCGTGACTGGACAGCGGGGTGAAACTGTTCCTCCGTAGGAATGTGGCAGGAACGACGTCATTACGGACTTTATCCTGGTGAGACAAGATTAAGGAAAGAGAATCAGAAATGAGAGAAATAAAGTATGTTTCACTGTGTGTGTGTGCGCGTGTGCACACGCCTTGCTTGCTACACTTCTTGTGAAAACAATCCAGCTGGAACAAACAGAAGATTGAAGGCGCTTTGCGGTTCCTTTCCCAGACACATTATTCTCCCTCCATTTAACAGGGCTATTCTCAGGAAAAGGCAGTGTGGTCATTTTTATGAGTGTGACGCCCACACCACCAGGGACATCTGGTTAACACACTGTACTGGGGACAGCACTGAGGTCTGTTCACACCAGAACTACAATCCCATCAGAAAATATTCATACCCCTTGACTTATTCCACAGTTTGCTGTGTTACTATTAAAAATGTTTTTTTTCTCATCCATCTACACACAAAACCCCATAATGACAAAGTGAAAACAATTTGAGCAAATCTATTGTAAATAAAATACAGAAATATCTCATTTACATAAGTATTCACACCCCTGAGTGAATACTTTGTCGAAGCACCTTTCACAGTGATTACAGCTGAGTCTTTATGGTTAAGTCTAAGAGCTTTCCACACCTGGATTCCACACCTGGATTGTCCATTATTGTTTTCAACATTTTTCAAGCTTTGTCAAATTGGATATTGATCATTGCTTGACAACCATTTTCAGGTCTTGCTATATAGATTTAAATAGATTTACAGAGTACCAGTCAAAAGTTTGGACACACCTACTCATTCAATTGTTTTTATTTTCTACAATGTAGAGTAATAGTGAAGACAACAAAACTAATGAAATAATGTTAAATATATATACATTCTTCAAAGTAGCAACCCTTTATCACAGCTTTGCACACTCTTGGCATTCTCTCAACCAACTTCACCTGGAATGCCTTCCAGTCTTGAAGGAGTTACCACATATGCTGAGCACTTGTTGCCTGCTTTTCCTTAATTCTGCAGTCCAACTCATCCCAAACCATCTCAATTGGGTTGAGGTCCGGTGACTGTGGAGGCCAGGTCATCTGATGCAGCACTCCATCACTCTCCTTCTTGGTCAAATAGGCCTTACATAGCCTGGAGGTGTGGTGGGTCATTGTCCGGTTGAAAAACAAATTATAGTGGTACTAAGCGCAAACCAGATGGGATGGTGTCGCTACAGAATGCTGTGGTAGCCATGCTGGTTAAGTGTGCCTTGAATTCAAAATAACTCACTGATAGTGTCACCAGCAAAGAACCCCCACAACTACTCCTCCATGCTTCTCGGTGGGAACCACACATGCTCAGCATCTCACAAAGACACGGCGGTTGGAACCAAAAATCTGATTTCGACTCATCAGACAAAAGGACAGATTTTCACCTGTCTAATGTCCATTGCTCGTGTTTCTTTACCCCAAGCAAGTGTCTTCTTCTCATTGGTGTCCATTAGTAGTGGTTTCTTTGCAGCAATTCGACCATGAAGGCCTGATTCACGCAGTCTCCTATGAACAGTTGATGTTGAGATGTGTGTTACTTGAACTCTGAAGCATTTATTTGGGGTGCAATCTGCAGCTGGTAACTAATGAAATTATTCTCTTCAGCACAGGTAACTCTGGGTCTTCCTTTCCTGTGGCGGTCCTCATGAGAGCCAGTTTCATCATAGAGCTTGATGCTTTTTGCAACTGCACTTGAAGAAACTTTAAAAGTTCTTGATATTTTCCGGATTGACTGACCTTCATGTCTTAAAGCAATGATGGACTGTCGTTTCTCTTTGCTTATTTGAGCTGTTCTTGCCCTATTTGGTAAAAGACCAAGTCCATATTATGGCAATCTTCTGTATACCACCCCTACCTTGTCACAACACAACTGATTTGCTCAAACGCATTAAGGAAAGAAATTCCACAAATTAACTTTTAACAAGGCACACCTGTTAATTGAAATGCATTCCAGGTGACTAACTCATGAAGCTGGTTGAGAGAATGCCAAGAGTGTGCAAAGCTATCATCAAGGCAAAGGGTGGCTACTTTGAAGAATCTCAAATATATTTTTGTTTAACACTTTGTTTGTTACCACATGATTCCATGAGTTATTTAATTGTGTTGATGTTTTCCCTATTATTCTACAATGTAGAAAATAGTACAAATAAAGAAAAACTAACTTTGCCTCTCAGGAACATTCACCGTCTTCTTGGTAAGCAGCTCCAGTATAGATTTGGCGTTGTGTTTTAGGTTATTGTCCTGCTGCAAGCTGAATTCATCTCCTAGTTTCTGGTGGCATGCACATTAAACCAGGTTTTCCTCTAGGACTATGTCTGTGCTTAGCTCCATTCAGTTTATTTTATATCCTGAAAAAAACTCTCCAGTCCTTAACGACTACAAGCATACCCATAATATGATGCAGCCACCACTTTGCTTGAAAATATGGAGAGTGGTACTCAGTAATGTGTTATTGGGTTTGCCTCAAACATAACACGTATTCAGGACAAAAAGTGAATTTCCCACATCTTGCAGTATTACTTCAGTGCCTCGTTTAAAACAGGATGAATGTTTTGGAATATTTGTATTCTGTACAGGCGTCCTTCTTTTCACTCTGTAAATTAGGTTAGAATTGGAGAGTAACTACAATGTTGTTCATCCATCATCAGTTTGAGCCATTAAACTCTGTAACGGTTTTAAAAAGTTACCGTTAGCCTCATGATGAAATCCCTGAGCGGTTTCCTTTCCCTTCGGCTACTGAGTTAGAAAGGAAGCCTGTATCTTTGATGTGAATGGGTGTATTGCTAAACCATCCAAAGTGTAATTAATAACTTCACCATGCTCAAAGGGATATTCAATGTCTACTTTTTATTTAAAAAATTCACATCTGCCAATAGGTGCCCTTCTTTGCGAGGCAATGGAAAACCTCCCTGGTCTTTGTGGTCGAATGTGTGTTGAAATTCACTTCTCAACTGAGGGACCTTCGAAAATTGTATGTGTGGGGTACAGAGATAAGGTAGTCATTAAAAAATAATGTTAAACACTATTATGCACACAGAGTGAGTCTATAGTGTGACTTGTTAAGCACATCTTTACAACTGAACTTATTTAGGCTTGTCATAACAAAAAGGTGTAAAATACTTACAAGACATTTCATCTTTAATTAGTAAAAATGTCTAAAAACATAATTCCACTTTCACATTATGGGGTACTGTGTGTAGGCCAGTGACAAAAAAACTATTTAATCAATTTTAAATCCAGGCTGTAACAACAAAATGTGGAAAAAGTCAAGGGATGTGAATAATTTCTGTAGGTACTATACAACCAGAACACAGGGAATCTCTTGATTTGATTACATTACATGAAATAGGCCCTTTGTGTGGTTGAGGGTGGAGATGGTGCGCTGGCTTTTTATAAGATCAATTTCACTACAAAATAGAACGCTTCAAACCACACCTCCACAGCTCAGCCAGATGGTAATGACTCGGCTGTTTACTGTCAAACTGACCCTTGAGGGAAAGTCTTCGGATCAGTGTTCAGAACAGGCTACATCAGTTACCGAGAAGGAAACAGGAAATAAACCTATGAAATTAAGAAGAACGCACAGTAGATTGAACAGAGATATGGCAAGGAGAGCAACTCACTAATGGCCTATCCCGGTGAGTGTTCACAGCCTTCACTTTCAGGTCAAACATGTCCACTTTGCAGCCTGGCCGAGAGATGGAGAGAATAACAGTCAATGTTAACCTGCGAGAGGGAGGAGAAATATGTGGATTCTGAGACAGGTTAGTCTTGGATGAGGTATCCTACCATAAGCCACAGGGGTGAGCTTTAGAACCGTGTGGAGGGGACACTTCAAGTAGGGCAGGTCATCTGTGCCAACAGAAACAAGAATGCCAATGACTTCACTTAGAACATTACACGTGAGATCTATGCATCATCTCAAGACAACTCAATCTTATGCATTTCAATGACACATGACAGTTAATGATACATATTTATTTTTCAGGGATTATATTTAGATTAGATGATATCATTACTCAATAGTTTGCATTACTTCCCTTTCATGACATCTGGGATCAGGCAGTGACAGACAGAGGTGCCCAATGCCCAGTCACAGACTTTACTAGCGTTTAAAATGCTCTTTTAGGTACAAACCACTTTTGCTCCTGTCTTGACAGACCTTTAAGAGGGCCATGTGACATTGTTAGCCTCAACTTAATTACCTCGACTAACAGGTGCCACCGCATATCGACTCTGTACCAGGATCCTCTGTATATAGCCTCACTATTGGTTACACAAAACATGCTGTTTACATTTTTTGTTTTGCATTGTTGGTTAAAGGCTTGTAAGTAAGCATTTCACTAAGTATTTGACACATGTGACAAATATAGTTTTATTTTACTTTTATTTCTGTCCTGTTTCATCCAGGATGAACATGAGCAAGTGTTTTTTCACTCAAAACAAGCAGATGTAAATTAAGAGTGTGTTTTTTATCCTAGCCAAAGTAAATGAGTTTCCTAACACAGGGCTGTGTCTATATGCGAATCTCCATGTTTATATAAATGAGATTGTGTGTTTGTACCTGCACTCTTATCCAGGAAGTAAGCGAGCAGGCATCGCATGACAGCCTGGTGGCAGATGACCAGCACGTTGCCTTGTCTCTCCAGTTCCATGATGACCGGCTCTAACCTCTGCACTAGGTCCTGGTAGGACTATGGAGGGGGGAGGGACAAACTGAGCTCAATGACTCAGATGAATAGGCCAGATAGATCTCTGTAGAGAAGAAAGAATTACCTCTCCCCCTGGGTAGCGGTAGTGGTACTTGTCCTGGTCTCTCAAGGAAAACTCCTCAGGGTAGGTTTTCTCGATTATATCATAGGTCATCTCCTCACACACACCCTGAGACACAGAAATATGTCATTTTAAAAGACAATCATGATTTAACAATGTAACCACTACCATGTTTTGTAACCACTACCAGGTCATTAGTGCACTGTGGTACTGACTGCATCGATCTCGTTGAGTATCTTCCACTGCTCGTAGGGCACCCCAAGCTCCTCAGCAGTCTGGATGGTCCGTCTCAGCTGGCTGGTCCACACCTTTAGGTCTGACAGACCATGCTCCTCCACAAAACCCTTAAGCGCTCCAGCAAACTGAGGATTAGAATAGGCATAGTAGGTTTAATAGTGTACGTAAGAGGGAGATGTCATATAGTGATTAGGTGATTTAAGAACACCTTCCTAATATTGAGTTGCACCACCTTTTGCCCTCAGAACAGCCTAAATTTGTCAGGGCATGGACTCGACAAGGAGTTCCACAGGGATGCTGGTCCATGTTGACTCCAATGCTTCCCATAGTTGTGTCAAGTTGGTTGGATGTCCTTTGGGTGGTGGACCATTCTTGATACACACGGGAAACTGAAATCCAGCAGTGTTGCAGTTCTTGTCACAAACCGGTGCGCCTGGCACCTACTACCACACCCCATTCAAAGCCACTTCAATCTTTTGTTTTGCCCATTTACCCTCAATGGCACACATACGCAATCCATGTCTCAATTGCCCAAAGGCTTAAAAGTCCTTCTTTAACCTACCTCCTCCCCTTCATCTACACTGATCGAAGTAGATTTAGCAGGTGACATCAATAGGGAATCATGGCTTTCGCCTGGTCAGTCTGTCATGGAAAGAGCAGGTGTTTCTAATGTTTTGTACACTCAGTGTACATAGAATACAGAGCAACATAGCAAGAGCTAGCACAATTTGACTCTACTTGTATTGATGTACTTAGAGAAGTCCGGTACCTTTTTCCCTTCAACAGACAGCATTGCGTCACCCCCGATGCGTCCCTCCACGTTGTGGTCGCTCTCTCCATGCCGACACAGGTAGATAGAGTGAGAGTGCACGTGGATGTTCATGAGGTAGTACACGATCTTGCTCTGGATGTAGTCCTGCACCCTGTTGACCAGGAAGCTCCGGCCCACATTGATGACCTGGATGAAGGACAGGTCCCTAGGGGTCAGAGGTTAGACTGGAGGTCAAGATGTGTGACCTGATAGCATCTTTATCCCATGCAGACTGATCATGAAGATATACTCATCAGTAAAATGAATTCTCAATAGTTGGGAGAAATCAAAGAAATTGAGACATACGAACATTCAATAAAATTATACTGAACATGTTTCATGAGCTGAAATGAAAGATCCCAGACATTTTCCATACCGCACAAAAAAACGTATTTTTTCTCAAATGTGCAAACATTAGTTTACATCCCTGTTAGTGAGTATTTCTTCTTTGCCAAGATAATCCACCACCTGACAGGTGTGGCATATCAAGAAGCTGATTAAACAGCATGATCATTGTCTATTGATCATTGATTGTATTATTTCAATGTAGAGCCTCTAGCCCTGCTCAATATACCTTATCCAACCCTTTAGTTCCACCTACCACACATGCGATGACATCACCTGGTTTAAATTATGTTTCTAGAGACAATATCTCTCTCATCATCACTCAATGCCTAGGTTTACCTCCACTGTGTCCACATACTACCATAACTTTGTCTGTACATTATGCCTTGAATCTATTCTATCGTGCCCAGAAACCTGCTCCTTTTACTCAGTTCCGGACGTACTAGACGACCAGTTCTTATAGCCTTTAGCCGTACCCTTATCCTACTCCTCCTCTGTTCCTGTAGAGGTTAATCCAGGCCCTGCAGTGCCTAGCTACACTCCTCTTCCCCAGGTGCTCTCCTTTGTTGACTTCTGTAACCATAAATGCCTTGGTTTCATGCAAGTTAACATTAGAAGCCTCCTCCCTAAGTTTGTTTTATTTACTGCTTTAGCACACTCTGCCAACCCGGATGTCCTAGCCGTGTCTGAATCCTGGCTTAGGAAGACCACCAAAACCCTGAAATTTCCATCCCTAACTATAACATTTTCCGACAAGATAGAACTGCCAAAGGGGGCGGCGTTGCAATCTACTGCAGAGATAGCCTGCAGAGTTCTGTCTTACTATCCAGGTCTGTACCCAAACTTCTACTTTTAAAAATCCACCTTTCCTGAAACAAGTCTCTCACAGTTGCTGCTTGCTATAGACCACCCTCTGCCCCCAGCTTTGCTCTGGACACCATATGTGAACTGATTGCCCCCCCATCCATCTTCAGAGCTCGTGCTGCTAGGTGACCTAAACTGGGACATGCTTAACACCCCGGCCATCCTACAATCTAAGCTTGATGCCCTCAATCTCACACAAATTATCAATGAACCTGCCAGGTACAACCAAAGCTGTAAACACGGGCACCCTCATATATATCATCCTAACCAACTTGCCCTCCAAATACACCTCTGCTGTTTTCAACCAAGATCTCAGCAATCACTGCCTCATTGCCTGCATTGCCATTGTCTGCGGTCAATCGACCACCCCTCATCACTGTCAAACGCTCCCTAAAACACTTCAGCGAGCAGGCCTTTCTAATCGACCTGGCCCGTGTATCCTGGAAGAATATTGACCTCATCCCGTCAGTAGAGGATGCCTGGTTATTCTTTAAAAGTGCCTTCCTCACCATCTTAAAAAAGCATGCCCCATTCCAAAAAATTAGAACCAGGAACAGATATAGCCCATGGTTCTCTCCAAACCTGACTGCCCTTGACCATCACAAAAACATCCTGTGGCGTTCTGCATTAGCATCAAATAGTCCCCGTGATATGCAACTTTTCAGGGAAGTTAGGGACCAATATACACAGGCAGTTAGGAAAGCTAAGGCTAGCTTTTTCAAACAGAAATGTGCATCCTGTAGCACAAACTCAAAAAAGTTCTGGAACACTGTAAAGTCCATGGAGAATAAGAGCACCTCCTCCCAGCTGCCCACTGCACTGAGGCTAGGAAACACTGTCACCACTGATAAATCCACTATAATTGAGAATTTCAATAAGCATTTTTCTACAGCTGGCCATGCTTTCCACCTGGCTACCCCTACCCTGGTCAACAGCCCTGCACCCCGCACAGCAACTCACCCAAGCCTCCCCCATTTCTCCTTCACCCAAATCCAGATAGCTGATGTTCTGAAAGAGCTGCAAAATCTGGACGCCCTACAAGTCAGCCGGGCTAGACAATCTGGACCCTCTCTTTCTAAAATGATCTGCCGAAATTGTTGCAACCCCTATTTACTAGCCTGTTCAACCTATCTTTCGTATCATCTGAGATTCCCAAAGAATGGAAAGCAGCCGGGGTCATCCTTCTCTTCAAAGGGGAGACACTCTAGACCCAAACTGCTACAGACCTATATCTATCCTACCCTGCCTTTCTAAGGTCTTCAAAAGCCATGTTAAACAGATCACAGACCATTTCGAATCCCACCATACCTTCTCCGCTATGCAATCTGGTTTCAGAGCTGGTCATGGGTGCACCTCAGCCGCAAGCCTCAAGGTCCTAAACGATATCATAACCGCCATCGATAAGAGACAATACTGTGCAGCCGTATTCATCGACCTGGCCAAGGCTTTCGACTCTGTCAATCACCACATTCTTATTGGCAGACTCAACAGCCTTGGTTTCTCAAATGATTGCCTTGCCTGGTTCACCAACTACTTCTCTGATAGAGTTCAGTGTGTCAAATCAGAGGGCCTGTTGTCTGGACCTCTGGCAGTCTCTATGGGGGTGCCACAGGGTTCAATTCTCGGGCCGACTCTCTTCTCTGTATACATCAATGACGTCACTCTTGCTGCTGTTGATTCTCTGATCCACCTCCATGCAGACGACACCATTCTGTATACCTCTGGCCCTTCTTTGGACACTGTGTTAACTAACCTCCAGACGAGCTTCAATGCCATACAACTCTCCTTCCGTGGCTTCCAACTGCTCTTAAATGCAAGTAAAACTAAATGCATGCTCTTCAATCGATTGCTGCCCGCACCAGCCCGCCCTTCTAGCATCACTACTCTAGACGGTTCTGACTTAGAACATGTGGACAACTACAAATACCTAGGTGTCTGGTTAGACTAAACTCTCCTTCCAGACTCACATTAAGCATCTCCAATCCAATATTAAATTGGCTTCTTATTTCGCAACAAAGCATCCTTCATTCATGCTGCCAAACATACCCTCGTAAAACTGACCATTCTACTGATCCTCGACTTCAGCGATGTAATTTACAAAATAGCCTCCAACACTCTACTCAACAAAATGGATGCAGTCTATCACAGTGCCATCAGTTTTGTCACCAAAGCCACATATACTACCCACCACTGCAACCTGTACGTTCTTGTTGGCTGGCCCTCGCTTCATACTCGTTACCAAACCCACTGGCTCCAGGTCATCTACAAGTCTTTGCTATGTAAAGCCCCGCCTTATCTCAGCTCACTGGTCACCATGGCAGCACCCACCCGTAGCACGTGCTCCAGCAGATATATCTCACTAGTCACCCCCAAAGCCACTTCCCCTTTTTGGCCGCCTTTCCTTCCAGTTCTCTGCTGCCAATGACTGGAACGAACTGAAGAAAAAGAAATCACTGAAGCTGGAGACACATATCTCCCTCACTAGCTTTAAGCAACAGCTGTCAGAGCAGCTCACATATCACTGCACATAGCCCATCCAACTACCTCATCCCCATACTGTATTTATCTTGCTCCTTTGCACCCCAGTATTTCTACTTGCACATTCATCTTCTGCACATCTACCATTCCAGTGTTTAATTGCTATATTGTAATTACTTCACCACCATGGCCTATTTATTGCCTTACCTCCCTTATCTTACCTAATTTGCACACAATGTATATAGACTTTTTTCCCTGCTGTATTATTGACTGTAAGTTTGTTTATTCCATGTGTAACTCTGTGTTGTGTGTGTCGAACTGCTTTGCTTGATCTTGGCCAGGTCGCAGTTGTAAATGAGAACTTGTTCTCAACTAGCCTACCTGATTAAATAAAGGTGAAAAAAAACAGGTGCACCTTGTACTGAGGACAATAAAAGGCCACTAAAATGTGCAGTTGTCTCACACAACACGTCTCAAGTTTTGGCAGTATGTACAACCTGGCCTCACAACCACGTGTAACTGGCTTTGCACAACCAAAGAATTTCTACACCAACTGTCAAAAAACGTATCAGGAAAGCTCATCTGCGTGCTTGTCATCCTCACCGGGGTCTTGACCTGACTGCAGTTCGGCGTGGTAACCAACTTCAGTGGGCAAATGCTCACCTTCAATGGCCACTGGCACGCTGGAGAAGTGTGCTCTTCAGGGATGATTCCTGGTTTCAACTGGGCAGGTGGCAGACAGAGTGTATGGCGCCATTATTTTGCTGCTTTTACTACACTGCTCAAAAAAATATAGGGAACACTAAAATAACACATCCTAGATCTGAATGAATGAAATATTCTTATTAAATACTTTTTCCTTCACATAGTTGAATGTGCTGACAACAAAATCACAAAAATTATCAATGGAAATCAAATTTATCAACCCATGGAGGTCTGGATTTGGAGTCACACTCAAAATTAAAGTGGAAAACCACACTACAGGCTGATCCAACTTTGATGTAATGTCCTTAAAACAAATCAAAATGAGGCTCAGTAGTGTGTGTGGCCTCCACGTGCCTGTATGACCTCCCTACAATGCCTGGGCATGCTCCTGATGAGGTGGCAGATGGTCTCCTGAGGGATCTCCTCCCAGACCTGGACTAAAGCATCCACCAACTCCTGGACAGTCTGTGGTGCAACGTGGCGTTGGTGGATGGAGCGAGACATGATGTCCCAGATGTGCTCAATTGGATTCAGGTCTCGGGAATGGGCGGGCCAGTTCATAGCATCAATGCCTTCCTCTTGCAGGAACTGCTGACACACTCCAGCCACATGAGGTCTAGCATTGTCTTGCATTAGGAGGAACCCAGGGCCAACCGCACCAGAATATGGTCTCACAAGGGGTCTGAGGATCTCATCTCGGTACCTAATGGCAGTCAGGCTACCTCTGGCGAGCACATGGAGGGCTGTGCGGCCCCCCAAAGAAATGCCACCTCACACCATGACTGACCCACCGCCAAAGCGGGCATGCTGGAGGATGTTGCAGGCAGCAGAACGTTCTCCACGGCGTCTCCAGTCTCTGTCACGTCTGTCACATGTGCTCAGTGTGAACCTGCTTTCATCTGTGAAGAGCACAGGGCGCCAGTGGCGAATTTGCCAATCTTGGTGTTCTCTGGCAAATGCCAAACGTCCTGCACGGTGTTGGGCTGTAAGCACAACCCCCACCTGTGGATGTCGGGCCCTCGTGGAGTCTGTTCCTGACCGTTTGAGCAGACACATGCACATTTGTGGCCTGCTGGAGGTCATTTTGCAGGGCTCTGGCAGTGCTCCTCCTGTTCCTCCTTGCACAAAGGCGGAGGTAGCGGTCCTGCTGCTGGGTTGTTGCCCTCCTACGGCCTCCTCCACATCTCCTGATGTACTGGCCTGTCTCCTGGTAGCGCCTCCATGCTCTGGACACTACGCTGACAGACACAGCAAACCTTCTTGCCACAGCTTGCATTGATGTGCCAACCTGGATGAGCTGCACTACCTGAGCCACTTGTGTGTGTTGTAGACTCAGTCTCATGCTACCACTAGAGTGAAAGCACCGCCAGCATTCAAAAGTGACCAAAACATCAGCCCCGGAAGCATAGGAACTGAGAAGTGGTCTGTGGTCACCACCTGCAGAACCACTCCTTTATTGGGGGTGTCTTGCTAGATGCCTATAATTTCCACCTGTTGTCTATTCCATTTGCACAACAGCATGTGGAATCTATTGTCAATCAGTGTTGCTTCCTAAGTGGACAGTTTGATTTCACAGAAGTGTGCTTGACTTGGAGTTACATTGTGTTGTTTAAGTGTTCCCTTTATTTTTTTGAGCAGTGTATAAGGAAATGTGCAATTTAACCCAGGTCCTGACATTTCTACCCCATCTGAATTTAAAAAGTCAGAATTGTCTGAGGTTTCTGCTCATAAATGTAAGACATTTTCTTCTGGAACATGATTTTGTGAATATTTGGGTAAAACAGCAGACCCAGATGTATTTATGCTTTCCGGTCTGATCGTGGTGTTGCTATATACACATAAAAGACACGTTTTCGGCTACCATTCTGACTCCATTCACCAAAATATCTATCTTTGAATATTAATCCTAGTGCATACTTAAATATTGTTATCTTTTTACCGCCATCTGCTATTGCTGGCTATCTGGACTGTATTTTAGAATTATTATCACGTCAAATCAGAATTTTTGCTTATGGATGACCTGAACCTAGACTCGTGGACATCCAACTGATCAACTCAAGAATCTATGTAATACCTAGCTAGCTAACAAGCAGCTCATTAGCCTACACACAGTAGCCTGCTGTAACTAGCTAGCTAATAAAACAGAATCGTATACATTTTTTGAATGTACCTACGACAAGCTAGTTAAGAAGCTAAAATGAAGTTCTTGATGAAGGTTAATTGTAAATTAAAAACCTCACTCCAAATGCATTGGAAGAGTGTTATAACGGAAGAGGGTGAGAAGATGTTCTGCTCCAGCTGTCAGAAAAGAGAATAGGTGTACTAGTTAGATATGGCACGTTGTGGGATGACATTACGCAAATATTCTCCAGTTTTAGTCCCTAGAGAGGAACATTATGAAGACAGACAGAGATGATAGTCAGGGATCTTACTTTGTTATGTCTGTTCTCAGATATGGAGAGCTGCAAAAGCCTGTCTGCAGATGAAGAGGTCCCAGTGAATGTCCCAAGAGACTGCTGGCACATTCTTGTATGCCATGGGTTGCATATGTGCTTATGTTAGCAAATGTTGTACAGAACAATACAGCTCAAATGTCACACACAATGTAGGCTACAAACTTATTACAACTGTAGCAGGCCAATCCTTCTCCTGGAGGTATGCAGGCTTCTGTTACAGCCCAGCACTAACACACCTGATTCAAGTTATCACACCTAATGAGTTGATAATGTGCGTTATTGCTGGGCTGGAATAGAAGCCTGCTCACCCAGTAGATCAGGGAGTGGAGCAAGGTTGGCCACCTCTGGTATGGACTTTTTTTGTTCACCTGAAATTATGCTTTAATAATAAATTGCCTACTTACTAAGATGTCTAACATTTACAAACAGGTTAATTGTTTGTAGATTTTGAAATTATATTTTGATGAATTCAATGTTGATTCATTGAAGTAAAGTGTTTAAACTTGTTATCTTAAAAACATTCAAGATGAACTAATGTTAAAGTTCTTTCATCACAGATCACAATTCTGCAATAAAAAGGTGTGAAGGGGATCTGTCTCTAATTTGCCTGCGTTTCTGTTTTGCTTTCACAAATGAACATTATTTTGATGTCCAGTTGTGAGCTCTCCAATCTAAAATTACACCAGTATAAGCTAACCATAAACCAGATTTTCTACATTATTCTTCTGACATGAAATTGTTCAGTTCAAATCCAACCCTTGTATTCTTGGTACATTACTGTACATAATGTCTCCAGTATTTATGCTGCAGTAGTTTGTGTCGGGGGGCTAGGGTCAGTTTGTTATATCTGGAGTACTTCTCCTGTCCTATTCGGTGTCCTGTATGAATCTAAGTGTGCGTTCTCTAATTCTCTCCTTCTCTCTTTCTTTCGGAGGACCTGAGCCCTAGGATATTGCCCCAGGACTACCTGACATGATGACTCCTTGCTGTCCCCAGTCCATCTGACCGTGCTGCTGCTCCAGTTTCAACTGTTCTGCCTTATTATACGACCATGCTGGTCATTTATGAACATTTTGGCCATGTTCTGTTATAATCTCCACCCGGCACAGCCAGAAGAGGACTGGCCACCCCACATAGCCTGGTTCCTCTAGGTTTCTTCCAAGGTTTTGGCCTTTCAAGGGAGTTTTTCCTAGCCACCGTGCTTCTACACCTGCATTGCTTGCGGTTTGGGGTTTTAGGCTGCGTTTCTGTACAGCACTTTGAGATATCAGCTGATGTGGGGAAATTTCACAACTGCATCTTTGATCACAGTTCTGACTTCATCTGATGAATTCGGAAGTGGTTGAAACCTTACGTAAAGGCCTAAGTCATGGAAAACAATATGTTGAGTGGTATGCAATTAGGTTTCAGGTCTGGCCACAGCACTATCACAGCAACTTTGAACGTTTTGAATTATGCTCACTGTGCCCTGGATGAGAAGTTGCATTTTAACATCATTCAACAGAATCTGTCAAATTTGAAGCTTGTTTTGAATTCCTTTAAAACAAAATGCATGGTATTTTCCAATACTAAACACTCTGAAAACCATGTAATTACAACCTTGGAAGGAAGTTATATAGAGTAAGTCAAAACGTACAAATATCTGAGAGTTTGGGTGGTTGAGAAGTTCAGCTTCACAAGCCATGTAGAAAACCTTGCCAGGAAACTCAAAACTGTGTATTGGATTTTATTACACAAAGCTTGCTTTTCCTTTGTCGCCAGAAAATAGTTGATCCATTGCACTTTTATTTCTGTATTGGACTATGGTGATACTATTTATGTGAAAGCCTCAAGCTCTACACTGAAGGCTCTCGACTATCATGAAGCCCTTCGTTTTGTCACCAATCAGAACCTTCTAACTCACCATTGTGATCTCTACAGTGCTGTCGGGTGGACAAGCATTTCGCTACACCCGCAATAACATCTGCTAAACGCGTGTATGTGACCAATACAATTTGATTACTAGCAACACGTAGTCTCAAACACGGGTACATTCTTATTTATAATGCCATTTTAGGAAAACTACCATTTTTATCTACCCTCTTCTTGTTTGAAATGAAAACATTCAAGCTCAGATCTCAATCTTCTTGTTTTAAGAGTCCCAAAAATGTTAACTGAGCCTGGAAAAAAGGACCTTTCATTAGGCCCCTCCAAGCCAACCTAAAACTCCAGGGCCTGGTGTCCCAGGAAGAGTTCAAATGACAAATAGATGAACAGATGGTTGAAACATATTGTTTCTAGTTGTCACTAATTTGCTCTGAGTTGTTTAACTTCTCATGCATGCACACACCACATCAACCCACTGTTTGTCTGCTGTTGTACTTGCACTGTTGCCAGTGTATAATAACATCGTATAGTCTCGAAATGAGAATTCTCTGGATATGCGGGGGTTAGGAATTTTATGAATAATGACTAAACAATATCTACATTTGAAATAGAACTATAACTAATTAAACTTATACTGTTTTATTATATCTGATTAATAATGTTAATTCATAAGGAATGGATTGTGGGTTTTAAGTAAGCAGAAAGGATCGTTAATCTATGGTTGAACCGACTCAACTTAGCTCTGGGATGTTTAGATAAGGCAGCGAGTGTTTTCCTGGGTTTTCCATTATCTGGAACTGTCTTCTAAATAGTGATGGATGAAGGTGAAGATTCCAGAAGTTGATCTTGATAAGTGTGTGCCTGGAGTGAGCGAGCGAGGGGGTTGGAATAAACTTTTGAACCTGTTTTGCCCTGGTCGATAGGAGAAAGGATATTTTATAACCTATGACGTCATATTTTGTATATAAACTGTTGTTTTTGGTTCCATGGCAGCGCGCTCCGAGAATAAATACTATTATCTATTTTGATAAGACTGGTCCCTGTCTATTTTATACAAATAAGAATCTTACAAATTCTTAAATTATGAAATTCCTGTGACAAGTAGGAAGGTGAGAATGAACAAAATTATGGAGCTTGAAAAACAGCAGGAAATATTCATTTGAAGCAGATTATATTTAGCTAAAAATACATATTTGAAATATACTAAACCTCTCTCCTGCCACAAAACAAAAGTCTGGTCAAGCTTGGATGGTAAAAATGTATGGTTGTTTGTGTATTGTTTCGGAAGGGATCTAAAATAAATACTATGGTGGAAAAGCAATAATGACCAACGAACAAGAAACGGTTTCTGTCAGGACGATCAGATCTGGAAATCAGACCAATGATATGATGAGTCAATGTAGCCACCAAGCAGGCAATAACAGAAAAACAACCTTTGTCAATCTTGCGTGTCGTCTCCACCTACTGGACAAACTGGAACTCTTGAAAAATGTTTTTGAATGCAAATGCATGACTGACAAAATTAATCAATTAACCATTTAAAAGAGAGAACTCAGCAGAATGTCTTACCTGTCATTTTCATCTGGGTCTAATGGTTGGTACGTGACTTTATAACATTCTATTCTCTTCAGGAAGTCCTCCATCACACTCTCTCTGTGTCTCTCTGGGTAGTCTGGACTGGATACCTTCACATTCTGGGGAGGAGAGAGTGTGGTGCACAAGACTTAAAATGTGGAAATACCTTGAAGATTATTAGAGAATGTTTTAACGAGAAGCAGTATTCATATTTTTTAACATTCTAGTTAATTTACCATAACATTAGCAGCAATGACATCAGGGTCGTCGCACAATGACTCCACAAAAAACACCTGCAAAAGAGACCAATCTATGAAGACCCACTTCAACAAACCATTGACAATAACAATAGAGAATAGTTTCTATACCCAACCCTAGTAACATGTATGACATGAAACTGACCTTGTAAGCATGTTCCTTTGCAAAACTAAGGATTAATTCTCTCCTCTCTCGGGTGGTGTTTGTGGCATCAAAGACCTGAAATACATAAGACAGTAAACACGTTAAATAAATCAATCACATGTCACTGATATCTAAAATTAAGCTTGTCTTTCAGTTTTATATCATTATTTTATCTCCAATTACTCAAAACAGAAAGAGCAAAGAGTAGATCCTCACAGCGATCTGGCCCCCCTCAGTCAGATAAGCTTTGACATCCCGCAGAGCTACCAGAGCACACCGCCTGCAGGAACACAGTGACCCACTTCAGTAATCCACATCAATAACAATTTAAATGAAAAATCTGTAACACTTCACTTAAAGCCAATAGATATTATGCACTATGTGGCTATAATGAATTGTAAGAGGACCCAATTACGCCTTAGTAACATTTATGTTCAATCTGTTAAAATGTACAGCATAGAAATACATAACATATTACAATCCCTATTATTATATATTATAGGGTTATAGGCAGCCAGCACTAAATACTAAAATGAGAGACTAGGAAAATGACAGTCTGCCAGGCGACTAACAATGCGCACTACTTAAAACGTAATTACATTAATTGTTTATATCAAGTCGGGGCCTTGTAAACCTCCGCAGGTTTTGTAAATACAGAAAACACCTGCCTGGGGCTGTGGAAAACATGGAGGGCATATTCTAGAAAAAAAAGGGTTACTGCAATACTGTTTAACTCATCAAAACAAACAAATTCTTCTGTCACAGGTCCAAAAACACAGAGGGGAGGAGGACCACTCACTTCCTGATTTCCATGGCCTCCTCGTTGTCATGTCTGAAGAAGTCATAGGATTTGTAGGCTTTTACAGCCTCTCGCCTGTAGACCCCCAGGTTGAACACTGCAACACAATACTTGACCATCATCATAAGCCTCAGGTGATGAAAGGCACGACATGTTCTTGTAAATCATGTGACATTCTACTGAACAGTGGAAGGAAGACAAACAGGTTCTGCAGCATTGCAGTTCAATGACATCCTCCGCTATAAATATTTCTACACAAAATAAATCCTTTGTTAGTGGTCTACACAAAATAAATCCTTTGTTAGTGGTCTACACAAAGGAATTATTTTACACATCGTATAGAGCAGTGGTTCCCAAACTGTTTATTTTTTAACAGTGACACACCTTGATGGGATAACAAAAATCTTGTGGCACACTTAAAATGTCCCTATTAATGTATTTAGTGGTCATGACCTCCATCTCATCTGATGCACACTGTAAATGATCCATTTCCCATAAAAACATATATTTATAGATTAATTAGGGTTTCTTTGAAGCATTTTCATAGTTCCTTACTCATTATTAATTTGTGTGTATCCCTTTAAGAGCATTAAAATAGGTCTTTAGGTTTAAACGGTTTGGGATAGAGACAAGCTGTTTTTCTGCATTTTAAAGGTGCAACCACGGACATAAAGCTATGCTCTGTTTGTTTCTATGCTAGAGGCTGTGGTAAAATTAAGCCTAGTCCGACTTGCCTGTGCTAATGGTTCTCAGCGGCAAAGTAAAATGATACAAATGACTTTGCTCATGATGCACGCTCCTCAAACTATACAAATGTATAAGCCTGTAACAGCCTGAGCGTACAGGCCTTGAAAGAATGATACAGATGTACTATTTGAGTGACACTGGTGCCCCCAATTAAAAAATCCATGTTCATTCCACAGGTCACACTTCTGAGTGTTCGAAACTGGAAAGTTCCTCACGGCACACCGGTTGAAAACCACTGGTGTAGAGGATTATGATTGGATTGAATAGTGACATGAAGAATGAGGAAGGTGTCGCTTCAATGCATATCTTCCGGTTGGAAGGTTCTGGAACAAAATTTAAATACAGTGATGCCTTTATACTAACCCTTGGTTGGCACTCCTATCCAGTTGAGGTAGCGGGTTAGCTTCTTGGACATGTAGGTTTTCCCTCTGGCAGGAAGACCAATCATGACAATCACAGTGGGGGAGTTGGTCATATAAGAGGCCCATGCTGTTCACAAAGACACATCACTCACAACCAAACTACTTACTTTGAAATACCATTAGAATGTAGGCCAAGGTATAAACAATAAGTTCATCTTTAAAAATGAAAGTCAAACAGTTTATCCATTTTCAGTTATTCCTGTTCCCCCCATTCAGATGTTATCACTAGTAGCTGCTTAGCAACTGACTGTCCACAGACACTGTTACATCCTTGCCCAGAAAAGTACAAATATAGCCTGGAGTTATGAGGGTTATTGTCTCTCTTCTTTAGTATGTTACTGTAGATTCAAGAAAGCCCACCAACACCCATCCTCAGTCTATTGCAAACAAACCCTTGCTATGCTTAACAAGGCCATGCATGACGGTCACATGTTACATTTCTAGAACCAGCAAGGCGGTTTAAAAATCTAGATGTTATCGAGCAGCCAATGAATATGTTTGTGTGAGTATGAAGTATGAGTCTCCAGATTGCGCAGAATTGACTGGAAAGTTAATGCCAGACTTGTTTAACTGGGGATGACATTTTGTTATTGCCAAAACACACTCACTGGTGACAAAATACATCACATATAATCTACAGGTAACTGCGAAAATATAGGAAACACTTGAGTAAATGAGGGATAAAGTGTATTGAAAGCAGGTGCTTCCACACATGCTTAGGGCCATGTATAAAAATGCCCATTTGCCCATTATTTTGGCTACCATGGAGAGAAGAGATATTAGTGACTTTGAAAGAGGGTTCCCAAAGGAGCATAGGGGGTTAAAGGTGTGTGTTTGTGTGTTCCAGTCACCAGATCTCAACCCAATTCAACACTTATGCGACAGCGTTTTCCACCACAATAAATAAACCAAATTATGGAATTTCTCATGGAAGAATGGTGTCGCTTCCCTCCAATAGAGTTCCAGACACTGTCAGAATCTATGCCAATGCGCATTGATGCTGTGCTGATGGCTCGTGGTGGCCCAACGCACTATTAAGACACTGTTGGAGTTTCCTTTATTTTGGCAGTTAAGATATATCTATCGAGCACCTTTCACACGCTATAGAGGCAGGTAGGGAGACAAGAGATGCCTAGTTGCATCACAGGGGAGGGAGGGTAGTGACATACGATCGCACATGCACCTGCTTTCGCCTTTTGAAAGCCAGCGAGACAAAAAAATAGGACTGATTACTACCTAAAAAAGGGCACTTCGTGTTCATTTCTAAATGTCAAATTTGCACAGCAGCCCAAGACCAATTCAATGCACTTAATCAACAGAATTGCATTATATCGTGACAAAAAAAGGTCTGAATGGTTCTGCATTTAGAGGAAGACCGCTTACAATGAATACCCAAAGATCAGATTGATGCATCTGGCAATGAGTTAACATTTAACCTAATTGGGTTAACACAGGAAAGAGACCAGACTAGAACATGATACTGGAAGACCCAGACACACAGTACTTACAGCATTTCTTCTGTACTTCATTGGCCCTGAGCTCTGTTCGCTTTCCCTCTGTTGAGGTTTCCAGCACTGCAGTGCCTTTCTGCTGGCTGGCAGCCATGATGCTAGTAGAAATTGAACACTGTCACTGTGGGACCACCCATACGTAAAATGTATGCACAGATGAGTGGCTTTGGATAAAAGCGTCTGCTAAATGGCATATATATAATACTATTGTGCTGTCCAATGACTGGTTCTGTCACGGCTGGGTTGCCTGGTTGAGGACGCTCTGGGACTGGGAGGTCAGGTCACTAGCTGAGTGAGGTCATCATCATCTCTCTGCAGAGGATTTTACAGATAGTCGATGTTGAAGGTTTTACTTTTTAAAACAATGGTACACTGGGAGAGTACAATACGCTTCAGTAATGTACAGAGATGACAACACTTGGCTGACAAGGCTTGTAAAAGATCAGTAACGTTTAACATCTCAAACTTCTAGGCTAAATCAAATTACTTGAGAAATCCCTGCATCAGCGTCTAGCTGGCTAGTTGTTTAGTTCTTCTTCCCACATTCATTTGTTTACTTTCAATCATAGCTAGCTAGCTGAGTAGATATACACTACATGGGAAAAGTATGTGGACACCCCTTCAAATTAGTGGATTCAGCTATTTCAGCAACACCCCTTGCTGACAGGTGTATGAAATTGAGCACACCTCCATGCAAACTCCATATACAAACATTGGCAGTAGAATGGCCTTACTGAAAAGCTCATCGACTTTCAACATGGCAGCGTCATAGGATGACACATTCCCATCAAGTCAGTTCATCAAATTTCTGCCCTGCTAGAGCTTCCCCGGTCAACTGTAAGTGCTGTTATTGTGAAGTTGAAAAACGTCTAAGAGCAACAACGGCTCAGCCGTGAAGTGGTAGGCCACACAAGCTCACACAACAGGACTGCCGAATGCAGAATTAATAAAACTAAATTAATTGCCTCTGGAAGCAAAGTCAACACAATAACTGTTCGCAGGGAGCTTCGTGAAATGGGTTTCCATTGCCGAGCAGCCACACACAAGCCTAAGACCACCATGCGCAATGCCAATTGTTGGCTGGAGTGGTGTAAAGCTCGCCGCCATTGGACTCTGGAGCAGTGGAAACACGTTCTCTGTCAGTCCGACAGAATCTGGGTTTGGCGGATGCAAACCCTACTTACCCCAATGCATAGTGCCAACTGTAAAGTTTGGTGGAGGGGAAATAATGGTCTGGGGCTGTTTATATGGTTCAGGCTAGGCCCCTTAGCTCCGGTGAAGGGAAATCTTAACACTACAGCATACAATTACATTTTAGACGATTCTGTGCTTCCAACTTTGTGGCTACAGTTTGGGGAAGGCCCTTTCCCATTTCAGCATAACAATGCCCTGTGCACAAAGCGAGGTCCATACAGAAATAGTTTGTTGAGATCGGTGTGGAAGAACTTGACTGGCCTGCACAGAGCCCTGACCTCAACCCAATCGAACACCTTCGGGATGAGTTGGAACACCGACTGTGAGCCAGGCCTAATCGCCCAACATCAGTGCCCCACCACACTAATGCTCTTGTTGCTGAATGAAAGCAAGTCCCTGCAACAATGTTCCAACATCTAGTAGAAAGCCTTCCCAGAAGAGTAGAGGATGTTATAGCAGCATGATTTTTTAAAAACGAGATGTTCGACAAGCAGGTGTCCACATACCTTTGACCATGTAGTGTATTTCACAAGCAGTTTAGCTAGCTAGTTAACGTCAGCTTTAGCACTGTAACAGTAGGCATATAGGCTATGTAGCTAATGTTAGCTAGCTAAGCATGTTGAATCCCACTTTACATCTGAAGAAAGTGACCGGTTGGTTTATTTTTTTACATGTCCATAGCTATGACTTGTTTTATACAATAACTTGAGGGCTTTATTTTCACTGCAACAACATAGCGATTCACCTACGCAAGGCAGATAGTATTCAGCAGCACTTACCAAAATGACGATAGACGAGTCCACACAAATGTAGCTATCTCGTTGGTGAGTCACTTTTGATTCAGTAGAGTATTTAATCAGTCCGCTCCGAGGTGTTGCTCATCCTCTTAATGTTTGGCTCCTCCCGGCGTCCGCAGGAAACGAATCAATATGCGCGCTGACAATGCACACACGAGTAATATGATATTATGGTCTCCATTTAGGAATGAGAAACGCTCTGTTTTATGTCACACACACATTTTATTGGTATATCTAAAAAATAAAAGAAAATAGCCTTTAATTTTCTAGTTTTTCTACGGTCAGTTAGGCCTACCATCTTGAAGCCAGTAGGGGGAGCGCTATGATACGTTTCGCTATTAATTTAGTTACTGTACATTGTTTTGCTTGCTCAACTGTATTCACACACTTGAAAACGAATAGGACATTTTATTGGTAATTACAATTCTTTATTCTTTCAAAATAACTATTATACCATAACATATGAACAACCCCGTATCAGTAGAATATGTGCTTGATTTGTAAAATAATGACCGGTAGTTTCTAAATGGCCCTCTGTCTACTTTGTTTATGCATGTTTCACTATTTGCATCTCTCAAAGAGGAGTTGGCCAATGGGGATGGTGTAATCACCTGTGACAAGTCTGAGGTATATCTACAGTCAGGTAAGTGAGATTTTCTACTACCATAGAAAAGTTCATCAGGGAATTTATTTAGTGTCCCATCATTACCCCAAAAGTGATGCATGGCAAAATGTTTTTGACATTATTGATACAATCCAGACCATTAGTTCAAAAAAATCCAAGCCAGATGGCTGAAGTGTTTTGTATTGTCCAAAGTCACTGTCTCAACAGGGTATATGACATCAGGGGTTGCCCCTTCATATGCCCATTATAGCCCTTTATAACACAAAACATACTGTATACAAACTGCCTGAATATCCCTGATCAGGCCATTTTCTCCTGAAGGTTCCATTCTTCCAGGCTCCTGATTCTGAAGGAAACAATGTTCTAATCTAGGTTCAGATCTAGATTCTATGCTATGCCAGTGCCATGCAGAGACCAGTCTAACACTTCTGACTGTATGGTTGAAGAGGAGAACATGCAATCTGAGACCAATTCACCAACCCTGAATGACATGAGACTGAATACAGACTAGTCTCCATCCCCAGACAGACAACAAATTGTGATTGGTGCTATGATCTCAGTAGGATCTTTGCATGACTCTTGTTCTAAGCTATGAGGAAGGCCATTCAAAAGAGATATAACCTTAAAACATGAGCTAACATACAGCTAAATATCATTGAAGACAGCGATTTTATCTGTAATATTAACATCTTAGCTAATATTACATAGAGCAATGAGGAGAATAATGTTGGTGACAAGGAGATGTAACAAAGGGATGTTTAATGATTTCTTTGGACAATGAAATGTACAGGTCCGTATGATGTATTACAAACAATAATTAACATACTGGTGCCCCTGCATCAGCTGCTTTCCCAGTTCTACTAATTGCCATATTTTACATTACGAGATAAAAATACAAAACGGACTGTGGATCACACGAGCACTTTGAGGGCAGCCTTGTTGTGGCACAGGTGTTAGCCATTTAGGAGGAGAGCCAGCTCTTCAAGGGGACAAATTGCATTGAGATCCTGAAATTGCAGATCTTTATCAAAATTCCAAATCAATCACTCGCATAGCTTTGCGCAAAAACGTAATCGCGGCACTTTGCCTTCTGATCAGAGCTTCTTTGCTTCTGATAGAGTGGGTGGATTTTCTCCATACCTATGCAATCATTTCAGATCTAACAGGAGTGCCTAGGCTAGAGGGTTGATTTGGAATTCAGCGAATGAGTGGAACATGGCGAATCATGAGAAAAAGAAATGCAAAGCTGAAAGCTCATATACACACGTATGCTGTAGCGTGATAGTGTGAATACACCTCTTTTTCAGTGATGCTGACATGTTTCTCTAGGAAGGCATTCAAACTCCACACCATCTCAGTACAATCCTATACAGCACCATCAATTCTCTCCAAATCCAGAAAAATACCAATATAACCTGTGGCACAGGTCAAAACAGTCTAGTGTGTTTTGGCTGACTGCATGGTCAATTCAAACCAGTCACAGAAAATGTCTCATACAAAATGTTTTTTTAAATTATCGCCACATTGTGCCTCTATCTGTACACAGGAATAAGAGGTCAAACTGCCAGCCAGACACCATAATAAGAGTACATTAATTCAGCTTGAGTATAGTCTGAAATATTTAGATTCTTAGACCTTTTCAATGCACAGATAAGTGATACATAGCGAATGCATTTCTTAGTTTATAATGTATGCTATGTTGTCATTATTTTGGATCATTATTAATTTGACAGTTGGTGTGAAGGCTTTGACCAATGAAGTAGTGGTTATTAATGGTGTATGACGACCAAAGCGCTGTTATGGTTCGTTCGACTGTTGGCTTGTTAAGTGACTGAGGGCTCACCTGGAGAAAACAGCACATAGCCTAAGCATTAGACAGGAGGAAGAAGAATAGTTGAAGCTCCTCATGGAACATTGTAAGACAAGGTAGACTCATCACATATTGTTTGACTTTGACCTATCACTTCAGATCTGAGAACACTGAAAGTTTAGGGGCTAGGGGTTGTTGCTTTTTGACTGGGAATCGGAATCATTTTTACATTGCTAGTTCAAACTTGCCATTTTACTTATTGCTTATACGAGTTATCTCCCAACACCACTGGCAGAGCTCTGGCATATGCCACTGAAAATAAACCAGTCTTGGTAATCAGGAAAAAAGGAGAGCTTATAGTTGATTACACTTTATGATTCAAATGTACTGGAGGTTGAGTAGGAAACAGGGAATGTTGTAATTAAGTGGTGCACAATACCTCATGGTCCCCTGCAACAAATATGGGTAAAGTAACCAGGTAAACAAGTGGCATGACAGGTGCAGTTATCAAGTTATTTTCAATGCATGTTACATTCCTACCTTAGAGCACATCAACTGGCCCTGGTAATCTCTCTTCTTCCCTCAACAGGGCATAGAAGATGTAAAACATGAGTCTGCACAGACACCGACAGACAGCATATTGCGTGTTTATGAGAGAGAGAATGATTGCATCATGTGCGAACATCATCACGACAGTACATGTACTTGGTCTATAGAAAAACTACCTTAGTACTGAACACTGGACCTTGTCTAACAAACAATCTGGTAAAGAACATTTACAAAACTATTATGGTAACCAGTTTGAGATAGATAGAATGCTACGGTCTTCCTTAGTACACGATAACACCATCTCATATAGAATCCATACAGAGTAAAGCTTATCGTCCACAACCAATGGAGTGGCAGCCTAATACAAAGAGAAAATAGGAAGACTGTGTGGACAGTGAATGAGTACACCTGTGTGTATCCTGAGTGTGTGTGGTAAACGATAGAGGCTGCCTGGACTAGCCCAGCCCAGCTCGCAGACTCAGAAGAAGTGAGGGGATGGGAAGAGAGTTAACTTCTGGGATACCAAGATTCTTCAGCTGACAAGGAATAAGGATGTCCTTTTATCCAAGATGCACATTTAAGACAGTCTTGATGCATTTCAGGAGGAGATAATAATAATAATAATATTAATAGTAATAACAATAGTATTAAATGTCTGTTGAGGTCTCCATCTCCATGGCAGCCAGGAAGGAAGTGGTTTTGCATTGTTCTGTATTTTTTAGCATGCCTGTGCTCTCCTGGGTTCTACTCTGATTGTATGCTGCGCTGCCATTAGGGGACCAGGCTCTGTACCCCGGGATGTGTCTAGTGCATGTGTGAGGCTGTTCCTTCATGGGGAGCAGTGTGTATGTGTGTGTGAGTGTATATGTGGGTGAGAGAGGCTGTTCCTTCATGGGGGAGCAGAGTGCCGGTGGCGGTCTGTTCTCAGAGGCGTGTCTGGGCCTCGGGGACGTAAATCTCAATGCTGTCTGAGCTTTCCGTGGCAGAGTTCTGTCGTACCGACGCCGCGCGTTTGGCCGCCATCAGGCGTTTTCTGGCCTCCTGCCGCTGCTTGTCCACCACAGAGTCCACGCTCCGGTCCTTCCCAGGGGTCAGCTTGGACGTCTTCTTTGGCACAGAGGGGGGAACAACCTTCCTCTCCACCTGAGGATGAGACAGAGATATTAGGATGAAGAGACATTGGAATTTTGGACTCAAACCCATTAAGAATATGTAGGATGTGTTTGTGCATAAAGTGTGTCTTTTTAAAAATTAAATAGAAAGCTGTTTGGATGATAATAATAGTAATAAGTCATCAGGATCTATCAAGGTGATATGTGGTGTGAGTCCAATACCTTCTTCTCTGGCAGCTGCCAGTTGTTGGCCTTGAGTTGCCAGAGCTCGTCAAACTTGACACTGATGTCCTCTACAGAGAGCTGCAGGAGGTCCCAGAACCCCGCCAGATCCTGGGCTGTGGGCCGAGGGTTGGCATTCACATTCTAACAGACAGGATGTGACAGGAAGGACAGTTCTAGTTGGCTTGTCTAGACACACTGACATTACAGAACATTATTCAGTCCTTTCCAGCCATGGCTCACTTTCAGAATACAGATTTAACATCAATATTAGCCATCCGTTACAGAGATGGATGTGTGTTGCCTCATTGCTTAGAAGTATGTCTCCATTTGGTATGTATGTATTTTGACACCAGGGGGAGCTCTAAAACAACACAACCTGCTGAGACTGAAAAAGGTGCATTGAAATGTACCAGGCTAAGAGGGCATTGTAGAGTTAGTACTACTCACCAGGTTCTCATCACAGAGTCCTCTGAACTGCTGGAACTTCTGGGCTATGAGGAGCTGGGCACTGCCCACTGCACTGCGGACCGTTCCCATCACTACACACAGAAAACAACAGCCAGTCAGCCATCACAACAACATGCAGGTTCTCTAAATGGGTACAGAGCGCAATATTTTTTAATGGCAATATAAAATGTCCTTAAAATTGTATGGTTATGTGGCATTTCTGACCTTTGTCCTTAATTACCATTGTCATTACAGCGTACAATTTACATTGCTGGTGACACACTTCATCCATAGAATAAATTACAAACCTTTATTCCCCCAAAAGTTATAAAAATGACTTTATATATTTTTTATTTCATTATTAACATTTGCATGAGTAAGATCATAAAATACAGGTCTGCTGAGGAATAACCTGATGTGGGAGTCCATACTGTTCATTACACATTCAATAACTGCAATGCAGAGGTATATTATCTACCTGCCTGACACAGAGGTAGATTATCTACCTGCCTGCCTGAGCCAGATCTTGGAGGATCAAAGAGTCTGTCTGCAGTAGTGCCATTAAACTGAAGGAGGTAATGAGCAGCATTTGACGTTAACTATTAGCATTAAATGAGCCTGTCCTGCCTTCTCCAATCTCCACAACAGACAGGAGCTTATATGGACTGTAATTGTCTTAGGGCTTCAGGGATGAGGACATCATCTCAATACCAATTCCACATGTCATAGAACTGACAAGGTATTCACTGATAGGAGATTGTATCTCTGTCTAATGTATAGAGGTCTCCTGTTTAGAGTGAGTATGATAGACTGTCTCTTACTCCATGAAAAACCTCTATGCCTATCAGAATGAGTAGTCTACGGTCTTGTATACATTTAGCTGGTTAGTGTGAGTATGGTGTACTGTGTCTTACCCTCCTCTGAGATGTCCTTGTCTTTGGTCTCCTGCTCCATCTGTTGACACCAGCCCTCCATACGTGCAGTCTCAGCCTGTAGTAGTTTGAGGAACCAGTTGCCATCCCGGAGGCAGGTGGGCGTGCCGGGCTGGGCTGCATCTCCCTGGACACTGCCATTGCCACTCTCCAAGCTGGGGTCTGGAGGGGGCAGGGAGGAGGGGTCCAGGGCCGGGTCCATTCTCTCTGGGAGGGAGGCAGACACTCTCGCCGGGACTGGGGCATGTTTGGGAGGATGCCATGCCGTTGCGCTGTCCTCACCGTTGGAGGCAGTGAGGGCGGGATCTACCGGCTGGCTGTTGCAGTTGGCTCTACTGTTGTTTTCTGAGGGATGGGTGTCTTGTTGAGAGTCCTGAGGCTCTGTCTCTGTGTTCTGTCTGGAGGCCATGCTGCTGGCCCGGCTGAGTCTGGACGGACACACACACACAAATTAGTGTTGGTGCAGTTCGGAGATCATTTACTGTGGATGTAATACGGTTGACCTTGGGGCCTGACGACCACAAATCACTGCCCCAATCTCTGACTACTGTGGTCCAGAGATTACTGGAACACACTTTGTGTTAATACATAGACCAAGGACAGTTTGTATTCAGCCATTAGTGCTAGGTCAGACTTCCTCTCCCAACGACAGGCATACAGAAAGCCATCATTATGAAGTGGAGTTTGACTGATAGATCAAGGACATGAGTGCTGAGAGCACATTGCTTTTACTGCAGAGGCAAAAGAGAAAGGCAGAGACGGCATGATGAGAGGGTGACTGAGTAAGCATGCAGGAAAGCGAGAAAGATGAATCGAGAGAGTGAGGGGGAGAGAGAGGACAAAATTACAGCGTTCAGTGATAGGCAGAACAGACGGAGTGGGCATACTGTCCAACCAATGTGATTAGGGAGAATTACTATGTACTAGGCTGTTTAAATGGCCAGTTCTTCACATCACTCTGCCTCCTCCACTGTAGCCAAAACAACAAAGGCCACCAATCAGACAGACCGAGAGAGAGAAAGACAGAGAGACGCTACACTAATACTGTACTGCTGCCAGCACGAGCTCAGAGTGACTGCTGAGTGACCTTGGTAACTGCCTGGACCAAACAGGCTGAAGCCAGGGCAGGAGGGGAGGGACTAAGGGAGGAAATAGGGATTAGAGGGTGTGGATGGATTGATGAGTAACGGTTGAACACAGCAGGAGATGCACAAACACATGTGAAGCAGTTCAATTTAGAGATTGTGAAGGAAACATCAAGGTCTCCAATGTGAAAATGATAGGGATGTGCATCTTTCCCTTTCAAGACGATTCGATATGCATCTAGATACGTGGGCTCCGATATGATACAGGAACGATACGTTTTAGTTTGAAACGATTTGGTTTGATTAGATAACGAATCGATGCGTTTCGGTTGGATGCAATACGATCTGTTATATAAACGCATTCATTTTCCATCCAAAATTCAAAGGTGCTGCTGATGGAGCTCATGAGCTGGATCTGTCTGAGTGTTAGGGCTATGACGATACCAGTATCGCAATATTCTTTCCACGGCAAAAATGAAAACACGAAGCGGCCCTAGTCAGTCCTTTAAGAACCTGCTGTATGTAAAATATTGTGTGCTGTAGCTTGGAAACAATGATGTTAAATCCTCTTCGTGTTTTGTTTCCTTGCCACAACAGTAACGAGTATCGCGATACTGGTAACATCCCGGCCCTAGTGTGTGTGTGTATAAAATGATGTATGTACTATGTAGGCACCTGATCTGAGCCATAATGGAGACTAAGCATCTACCACCCCACTACTATCAGATTGGGGGGGCGCAATGTTGCCCATGTTTTCTCTCTCCCCACGTTGGTTCTGATATCACCAGCACCCCCTAATTAACATGTAATTTCTGCAGAATATGTGTTTGGGTTAGTAATAGTGCTGAGCGATTAGTGCCTTTGGGCCCCCGAGTGGCGCAGTGGTCTAAGGCACTGCATCTCAGTGCTAGAGGCGTCACTACAGACACCCTGGTTTGAATTCAGGCTGTATCACAACCGGAGGTGATTGGGAGTCCCATAGGGCAGTGCACAATTGGTCCAGTGTCGTCCGGGTTTGGCCGGTGTCGTCCGGTTTTGGCCGGTGTAGGCCGTCATTATAAATAAGAATTTGTTCTTAACTGACTTGCCTGGTTAAATAAAAAGTGACACTTATTTTTTTTATTTATTAATTATTTAAAATAAAAGTGGCAATCATTTGGGTTGAATGCTATAACACAGAATAAAACAATTAATAAAAGTCCCATGACTGTCCGTTACTGCTTATCACTTATTAACCATCATTTATTCACATCACTTTTATTAAATATTTCAATTGTTGTGTATATTACATTTGTTTATTTGATGACTATCATTTCATTCCAAGTCATCATCTCATCTCTACAGATCTGCTGCCTATTCGGCCTGACAAAATAACTATTTTGTAGTTCTTCAAAGTAAATAAGGCATACTTTTATGGACTGCTGAATACCAACTATCAATCACAACAGCTGCTCTCTATATCCCCTCATGTTCATTCTTGTCTCTTCCGGCAGGCACAAAAGAAAGACCGGACAAGTAGATGCGCAATGGACTATGGTCATTGGAGTTCAAAAATAAAATGTAACCTGATCAAAATAAAATCTATCGTAAGCGCCGCTCAGCAGGTATAGGCAGATGAGTTAACTAGCTCACTAACAAGCTTGTGTCTGCAGAGTGGCACCAGAATTCAAATAAAAACACGTCTTGCCTTTTTGTAATTAATAAATCCGATGTGAAACCTGATAACTACAGTATCCATTAAAAAAGTTAATAAATTATTCTCCAATTAAAAATCTCCCCAACTTCTGAATCACGCTTGTAAAGTCAGTAGACTATGCTTCGGAAGGGGGAGGTAACACACACACACAGAATTTCAGCTGGCTGCCAGACACTGGAATGCGTTTCTGAGTGAGAGAGGGCTTTGCGCATGGGCACTTCGTGGGAAGAAAATGCCCAGTTCCCATGCTTTAAAAATAACTGTGCTGTTCCGGAACAATATAGATGACTTTCGTTCCTGGTTCTGTTTCTGGAAAAATGTCATTATGTTCTCAGTTCTGTTCCCTGAGTCGGTTCCAACCCCAGGTCTCCAGTAGCTTATTTTTATTCCGGTAAAACAGTGACTAGATAACAATAACCTAGCAAATTACACAGGTTGTCACTACTAATAAAGCCTAATACTGTATCATACAAGGCATTTTAGCATTCGAACGATGAAGGTGCCACGTAGATGTGCAATATCAGGAAAAGGCAGCCTACTTCGCGTCGGTCAGCGGGTGAAACTGGGCACAGTGCAGTTTGACTAGACTACTGATATTGCCTGAGGTTGTTCAGCATGCAAAATGATTGAAATCGGGTTCTGACCGACGCATGCCTAGCATGCTAAATTTGCATTGGTTTGGTGTCTGTGGACCGCTGCACTTGCATCTTAAACATTTGAATCGGGACCGATGCGTATAGGTGAATCATTACATCCCTATAAAATGAGAAATGACTATTACGCAAGTGACTGAACAGCTGATTGAGTGATCAGCTGATTGAGATTATCTTGTGTTGATAAGGATTTGACTTACGGCCTGCCGTTCTCCACCTGCACTCCAATAGACTGGAATTTGGTCGAGGGGGGCAGTTGAACCTCTCTCTGGATTGGCTGAATGCAGTCCACCTATGAGTCAACCATTACAACGAATGTCAGTCAATCTAAGCATCCTCCCAACAGATTACAGTGCATCACAGACATTAAAGCTGAACTAACAGTCAATTTAGAAAATTGATTCCTGGGCTCACCTGGATGCCGATAGACGAGAGCTTCCTCTTTGTGGGAACAGGCTCTGGAAGGGTTAGGGACTGGTCTGGAGTGAGGCTGGGGCCTGGGTTTAGAGTGTCATTCTGGGGCTCAACCTGGGTGCCGGTACTTGTGGTGGTGCTGAAGAAGGGAAGTGGGAAGGAGTCTCTTGGGGCAGGGATGGGGGCTGGGGCCCGGGGTTGAGAGCCCTTGGCCAGGCTGCCTGTACGCAGGCTGCAGAGGCTATCAGAGGAGTTGCTGCGTCCTGATTGGCTGTTGGCCTCACTGCGGTGGTCCTGTTGGTCCAGGTATGTGTCCTGGGCTGACTCTGTGCTGCTCTGCACCGTCACAGAGATGTGGGGCTTGGAGGTGGCGCGCGGTGGGACCGGTGGTGGGCCCTTCTTACAGGAGCTGCTTACACACCTAGGGAGTGCTGGGAAAGAGGAAGGAAGTGCCATTAGTTGAAACCTGAACCAGGACAAAGCAGGAAGTTAATTAAAGTAGTGCCAACTGAACCACCACAACAGCTAAACTGAGTTGTAAAAGAACAGGGCAGATCAAAGACAGCCTGCTCTAAAGCAACTTCAAAAATACAATAAAAACATACCCAATTTTCCTAAACATATTTTCCCATGCCTAACACACACACACACACACACACACACACACACCTCCATGTTTCCTGTAAACCTGCTGTTTCAGTTCCATTGACGTCAGTCAATCTGTCCCTATGGGAGTCCCTTACCTGCCTAGTAGTGCCTACTGCCTACCCTCCCAATCGTCTTTCTCAAGGGACTATAAAGTGGGGAAAGTCAGACACATTCTGTGTCCAATGGAAATGCGCTATTCTTCATTATGGAAGTAGCAGTAGGATAGTTCAGGGAACCATTGATCATTGACTCCTGATAAACTGCACAGATAGATTGATTGTGTTGTTGAATGAATAGCATTAATTTTTCTGCCATAGAAACCCTTGGTTTCAAAACTGTACAAAAAAACCAGTCTAAACTACAAAAAAATGAAAAACGCTTTCAGTGTAAACTTAAATGACTAAAACCAGATAAAGCATGTATAAAATATGTTATAAAAAAATTACAATAAAGTCTTTGAGAACTAACAATCACCAAAACAAAAGCTAGACAGTCAGGGGAATATAAAATTCCCAAGACAATGAATTTACCAGTATTGATTTTGATATTCAGTTTCAGCAAAAGAACACAGCATTAGCCATGGCAAAATGCATAGAACTTCAGGAAAGTATCTTTAAAACTGCACAATTCTCTCAGCTCTATGGCAGAATGTAGAATTTCTGGAAATTTGCTCTAGAACTGCAACATTTTCTATCAGCTTATGGCAAAATGTGTAGAATTGCACAGTTTTAACTTTAAAACTGCAAAAAATGTATATTGGCTCAATGGAGAAATTCTGAAAATTGCAGGAAAGTTGTGGGGGGGGCTCTAAAATTCTCAAATTCAACTGTGCCGACCGTGCCCATTGCCACGCTCCCTGCCAAACCCACCACCTAAGCCCCTTTTTGATCCAGAAAACCCCTGAATAAGCCTCCTCATTTCCCCTGGAGATACCAATAACACACTGACAAACAATCATGACACTCCCCGGGCTGATCTTACTGCAAACATTTCCAAGAGGAGTCAGAGGGAATTACCAGCAAGAGAAAATTACCAGCAAGTCTGACACAAGAGCAGGGGATTTCACTCTAGCCTAGTGCTTGAGGGTGGACCTGGCCCCTGTTCTTGTCATCAGTGACTGATTGGAGGGTTACTGAGTGAAACAGAGAGGTAATTACCATAATACAACTCAAAAGAGAACCCAGAAACTGGGTCAGGCAGGGCATATGCTGCTGCTAGATATACAAATGCAAACTAAAGGAGAGGCTGGCCCTTTTGTAAGAAATAAGTTGCCATTTAAACTAGGGCTGGGAACTGCCAGGGACACGATAGTTATGTGCCGACACAATACGTATTGCGATTCAATGGTCCAAACATATTGCTCACCATGTGTCCACTGAAGAGGGACAAGAGAGCCATGAGAACGAATTGATCAGTCATGGAAATTAAAGTGCTGAAAACAAATTGGCTCCCTATTTAAAAGAAGACGGAGAACAAGCTGTGAAAGAAAAATACTGCCTTTTTGGCAGTATTGTTAAAACGATCATTGTTAAAACGATCGTCAAAAATAATATCCCGATATGTAACCGTATCGACCCCCCCCCCATCACTAATTTAAACAGTTGGCCGTGTGGCTTGGTGGGATCAACAGATCCTGGAAAGAGAGAGGACTGACAGGGCTGCCTGGGAAAATGGGAGAGGAAAGAAAAATTACACTGGTCTGGTCCAGTTACAACATTCACAAAGTCACATTGGCGCCAAGTATACTCCCACACATGACTAAACACACAGTCACAGGCTGAATGAAAAAAAAGTTTACCGGAAACTGTAGGGAATAACCTACATACTTTACTACAAGGACAGGGTTATTACAGGGGTTTGTCTAGGTCCATTTCACAGTTGATTCACCGGTATGAAAAGGGCAATGCCTGGCCTATATAGGTTAATGTTAGTGTGACCAAACATCCTTCAAGATCCTTTGTTTATAGCAACAGGGAAGTGTAGACATGAGATCTGTCATCAACAAATGACAGGCTGCCCCATTTCATTTAACACTCAAATGTCACCAACGCACACAAACATGCCTGTGGAATCCAGTGGCCACAGAGAGAAGAGCTGTCTCACACGTTGCTCTAACAGCAGCAACCGCCTCAGCCCTGGGCCTGGCGCCAGCCGAGGACAAAAGTACACCGTTATTCCCCGAGAACGGGACCCATTCCTCAAATGCCCAGCATAGACACACAAGAGTCCGACGAGTAATTAATGTGGCGTGTTCGGTGTTGTCACGTTCTTCTTAGTACTACAAGCCTCTTTATCCACATGTCTACGTGGCTGGTACACATTCGCTAGTGTACCACACAAACAAGTGTACACAGTCCAGACAGCCTACTCCCTCACCAAACAACTGACAGAGAAAAGGCCATCATCTGGCCATAATCCATCAGTAACATCAATGACAGAGGAAGTGCTGTTTTTAAGCACTAACGCTGTAGAACTACCTATTATTCAAACTATTGGCAGAAAGGCTCTGTCCAGTCCTGCTGTGATTTGTATTACTGAACTATGCTTGCTCTGCCCTTCACCATGGGCTGACTGCCCAGAGGTGATTATGGGGTAGATTAACTAAGCTGTCTGGAACCTTTTCTCCTGTGGGGCAGTGCCAACCCTACTACCCACCCACTGGTCTCATAGACAGCATCAGCTATCCAGGGCTGGCATCAGAAGGGACAAACATCAGAAAACACTGAGCACTTGGATATCTGATAACATGAGTATTGCTAGTGAATGAGTCTGTGAATCACACCTCTACTTTGCATTCAATGCAAAACCAGTCTGGCTTAGGATATGTTAATGCACATGAGGCATGAGTGGATTACAGAACTGGACTTTGATCAGAAACAAAGTAGTTTTACAGTCTATTGTTGATTATAACTGATGAGGAGCAGTCCATGATGCAATGAAGAATGGTGCCGAAGGAGATGGCTGCTGTTTTACGATCCCCATAACCGACTGTGATATTGTGCATGTTTTTTTGCGTTATTTGTAAGTTATTTTGTATATGTTTCTGCCAGCATGTTTTATGACTGAAAATAGCTTCTAGATATCAGGACAGCGATTACTCACCCCATACTGGAGGAATACTTTATCTTCAACGAGTCAGGCGGGAAGGAATTACTTCAGACGGCCGACAAGGCCCTCATCCCCACCATTCTTAGGAGAAAGAGACGGTGGTATTGTTGACGAAGATCCGGGTGCCTTGTATCCGTCGCCGAGTGGGTAATCTACCTTTACCATCAGTCCTATTAGCCAACGTGCCAATCAATCGCTAATAAAAAAATAATTTAAAAAACACACATTACGATCACCTATATCCTACCAGCGGGACATTAAAAACTGTAATATCTTATGTTTCACCGAATCGTGGCTGAACGACGAAATGAATAACATACAGCTGGCGGGTTCTAAGCTTTTTCGGGTGGATAGAACAGCAGCCTCTGGTAAGACAAGGGGTGACGGTCTATGTATATCGATAAACAACAGCTGGTGCACAAGATCTAAGGAAGTCTTGCCGTTTTGCTTGCCTGAGGTAGAGTATCTCATGATAAGCTGTAAATCACACTATTTACCAAGAGAGTTTTCATCTGTATTTTTCATAGCCGTCTCCATACCACCACAAACGGATGCTGGCACTAAGACCGCAGTCAATCAGCTGTATAAGGCCATAAGAAACTCAAATCCATTTTACCTCAAATCTACCAGCATGTTACACGTGCAACCAGAGGTAAAAAAAAAAAAAAAAACTTTACTCCACAAGTACAAAGCTCTCACTCGCGCTCCAATTGGTAAATCTGACCATTATTCTATCCTCCTGATTCCTACTTACAGACAAAAACTAAAGCAGAAAGCACCAGTAACTCTGTACCTGTACCCCCTGTATATAACCTCGCTATTGTTATTTTACTGCTGCTGTTTAATTATTTGTTACTTCTGTTTTCTTTTTTTACTGATCACGTTTTTCTTCTTAAAGTAGTTGGTTAAGGGCTTGTAAGTACGCATTACACTGTAAGGTCTACTACCGCTGTTGTATTCGGCGCATGTGACAAATAAAATCTGATTTGACTGATGAAAAAGGTGTTAGAATAGACTAGCTAGGCAAAGGGTTCTCTCCCTGTGGGGCTCATGGGGTGTCTCCTGCTCTGAAAACAGTTAACATCCATTATAGCAGTAACAGCACTGTCAACATGTTGATGATCATCACGTTAACCTACATTGGATCACTCATTAAAAGCAATGCAGTGAATTCTCCAAGACACACTCTAGCTCTATAATCATGTGTGTGAGAAGTATCTGATTACCAGTAATGGTCCAGCAGCCAGTTATATTATGGCCAGATAAATGACACTGAATAATGTGACCCAGTGTAATTTCATCCTCTCTGTCTTCGTGGTTTGTAACAGAGAGAGGCGAAACAGGAGGTTTTACGTCGCCCAAAATCTATCCACAAAAATAAGCCCATTTTTTGTATGAGATCAATGATGGTTTGAATTTGGTCAACAAAAATTGTAAACTGATCAAAAATCTAAAATGCAACACGTAAAGTGTTTGAGCTAAAATAAAATATCCCAGAAATTCAATTTTCTAGGCATATTTGTTCATATCCCTTTGCCAAGATAATCCATCCACCTGACAGGTGTGGCATATCAAGGATCTGATTAAACAGCAGGATCATTACACAAGTGCACCAACCCCTCTTTTACGCTACTGCTACTCTCTGTTCATCATATATGCAGTCACTTTAACCATATCTACATGTACATACTACCTCAATCAGCCTGACAAACAGGTGTCTGTATGTAGCCTCGCTACTGTATATAGCCTGTCATTTTACTAATGTTTTATTTCTTTACTTACCTATTGTTCACCTAACGCCTTTTTTGCACTATTGGTTAGAGCCTGTAAGTAAGCATTTCACTGTTGTATTCAGTGCACGTGACAAATAAACTTGGATTTGATTTGGAATAAAAGGCCACCCTAAAATGTGCAGTTGTCACAAAACACAATGCCAGAGATGTCAAGTTGAGGGAGCGTGCAATTGGCATGCTGACTGCAGGTGTGTCCACCAGAGCTGCTGCTGGAGAATTGAATGTTAATTTCTCTACCACAAGCCACCTCCAACCAACATCGTTTTGGAGAATTTAGCAATACCTGCAACTGGCCTCAACTGCAGACCACATGTAACCACATCAGCCCAGAAGCTCCACATCCGGCTTCTTCATCTGAGACCAGCCACCCGGACAGCTGATGAAATTGAGAAGTATTTGCATCTACAATAAGGCTCATTTGTGGGAGAAAACATTCTGATTGGCTGGGCACCTGCCCAGTCATGAGAAATCCATAGATTGGGGACTAATGAATTGACTGATTTCCTTATATGAAGAGTAACTCAGTGAAATTGTTGAATGTTGCGTTTATGTTTCTGTTCAGTATAATTGCGCATTTGCTACGTGAGGATTATTTGATTGAATAGAAGTTTCGTAATGGTTAGGTTGTTATGAATGCTCCCTCAACTTTCAACAATTATCATAGTAACAGTAACAAACGTGATTGAGAGAAAAACAAGGCTTTTCGGCAAATAAAACCAAAAATGACTATCGGAGTTGCGTCCGTTGAGGACTCATCATTAACATAACCTGTTGTGGCATGGACGTTGCCCATGAGGCCTTCCACCATTTTAAAATAGTCAACTGGGTGGGAATTCTTATGAGTTTGGAGCAATCAGCCAATGAAGAAGAAAATGTACTACTTTTAAAATGGAGATTGCCTCAATGGCACTGCCCATGCTGTCACAGACGCTATAATGGCACAGATACAAAGATGAGTCCTTTATCCATCCCTCTCGATGGCCTGTTGTACACACAAGTATCTGCTCTCACATTGGCTAGAATGGTCCCACCTGATCTCGCCTCCTCCCACCTGCTTTACATCTGAGGACATGTAAATCCATTGTTAGACCAGTCACTATCTTGTCAATATAATACACAGTCTTTTCATAACCATAGACTTTAAAAAATCTAAGTTCACTGTTCTCTACCATCTTGGAACATCAGTCTCTGAGATTGCAGTGGGATTTAACATGGTTTAATTACTGTTGGTCTTATTTTTGTGAAACCCTCATCCTACCAGTTGAGATGTGTGATAATTAAGCAAACTAGCCTCAAGTGGGCAGATGAGACATGGTGCTGATTTGGCTGTTTCCCAACCTGGAGGGCACAATACATTCTAAACACTGCAAATAGAAAAAAAGAAACATGCATGTTCTTTCTCTGAACCTGTATACCGTTGCACCCCACTGAATGGGACCTTGGTCTGATGACTCCAGAGCTGCTTCCTGCATCTCTTCCTGTCTGCACTAAAAGCATTCGCATGCTTCCCAGCCTAAACATTTCGGAAGAGTTTGTGCATATTAAGACAACATTGTGCTGTTTTTTTTCTTTTTGGCCTATGGTAAGGTTTTTTTTGGCCACACAAAAACGTTTCTCCGGGCAAGCCGAAGTCTACGACCCTTGGTCGGGTGATTGGTAAAGAGTAGGGATTCTTCAATAAAGTATTGTCATTCAACGAGAGACAACTCGTTTTTCATGCACATTTTTTCCACTTAGAAATAATTTATCAAATATCCGAACAGGCCCCCATTAACATCGACGGGGCTGTAGTAGAGCAGGTTGAGTGCTTCAAGTTTCTTGGTGTCCACATCACCAACAAACTATCATGGTCCAAACACACCAAGACAGTCGTGAAGAGGGCATGACAATACCTTTTCCCCCGCAGGAGACTGAAGATTGGGCATGGGTCCCCAGATCATCAAAAGATGGTTCTAAAGCATCGAGAGCATCCTGACTGGTAGCATCAACGCCTGGTAAGGCAACTGCTCGGCATCCGACCGTAAGGCGCTAGAGAGGGCAGTATGCACTGCCCAGTACATCACTGGGGCCAAGCTTAATGCCACCCGGGACCTCCATACCAGGCGGTGTCAGAGGAAGGCCAAATAAATTCTCGAAGACTCCTGTCACCCAAGTCATAGACTGTTCTCTCTGCTTCCCCCCTGAAAGCGGTACCGGAGCGCCAAGTCTAGGTCCAAAAGGATTCTAAAAACAGCTTCTACCACCAAGCCATAAGACTGCTGAACAATTAATAAAACGGCACCCGGGCCATTTACATTGTCACCCACCCTTTGTTTTTACAAAGCTGCTACTCACTTTACCCCTACCTACATGTACAAATTACCTCGACTAACCTGTACCCCCGCACATTGACTCGGTACCAGTACCCCTTGTATATAACTTTGTAATTGTTATTTTAATTGTGTTACTTTCTATTGCGTTTGTTTAGTTAGCAAATATTTTCTTAACTCTATTTCTGGAACTGCATTGTTGGTTAACTTCTTTGGGACAGGGGGGCAGTATTGAGTAGCTTGGATAAAAAGGTGCCTAGAGTAAACTGCCTGCTACTCAGGCCTAAAAGCTAGAATATGCATATAATTAGTAGATTTTGATAGAAATATGAGGTTTGTAGTTTAAGTCGTTGCCTATCGAATATAGTGTTTATGGGGTCATATTGCACTTCCTAAGGCTTCCACTAGATGTCAAAAGTCTTTAGAACCTTGTTTGATGCTTCTACATTGAAGGAGGGGGGGAATGAGAGCTGATTGAGTCAGGTCTCTGGCAGAGTGCCATGAGCGCGTTCACGTGAGAGTTAAATGCAATGGAACGCAGCTCTACAGACAAAGGAATTCTCCGGTTGAAACATTATTGAAGATTTATGATAAAAACATCCTTAAGATTGATTTTATACTTTGTTTGACATGTTTCTACGAACTGTAATATGACTTTTCTTCTGAACTTTCATCTGGACTTGCCAGTGCGCCGTGAGTTTGGATTTGTGTACTAAACGCACGAACAAAAGGAGGTATTTGGACATAAATGATGGACTTCATCAAACAAAACAAACATTTATTGTGGAACTGGGATTCCTGGGAGATGCTTTGGGCAGACTGCACCACCCTCTGCCATACCAGGATGCTCTCAATTGTGCATCTCTAAAAGTTTGAGGGTTTTAGGTGCCAAGCCAAATTACTTTAGCCTCCTGAGGTTGAAGAGGCGATGTTGTGCCTTCACCACACGTTGTGTGTGTGTGGACCATTTTAGTTTGTTAGTGATGTGTACGCCGAGGAACTTGAAGCTTTCCACTGCGGTCCCGTTGATGTGGATAGGGGTAATTCCATGATGAGCTCCTCAGTTTTGTTGAAGTTGGGTGAGAGGTTATTTTCCTGGCACCACACTCCCAGGGCCCTCACCTCCTCCCTGTAGGCGGTCTTGCCATTGTTGTTAAATCAGGCCTACTACTGTTGTGTCGCCTGCAAACTTGATTGAGTTGGAGGCGTAGGTCAACAGGGAGTACAGGAGGTTGCTGAGCACGCATCCTTGTGGGGCCCCAATGTTGAGGATCAGCGAAGTGGTGATGTTGTTTCCTTACTTCACCACCTGGGGGCGGCCCTTCAGGAAGTCCAGGACTCAGTTGCAAGGGGCGGGGTTGGGACCCAGGGCCTCGAGCTTAATGATGAGTTTGGAGGGTACTATGGTGTTGAATGCTGAGCTATGGTCAAGTAACGGCATTCTTACGTAGGTATTCCTCATGTCCAGATGGGACAGGGCAGTGTGCATTGCGATGGCATCGTCTGTGGATCTATTGGGGCGGTAAGCAAATTTAAGTGGGTCTAGGGAGTCAAGTAAGGAAGAGTTGATATGATCCTTGACTAGTCTCTCAAAGCACGTCACAATGACAGAAGTGAGTGCTACGGGGCGATAGTCATTTAGTTAAGTTACCTTTGCTTTCTTGGGTAAAGGAACAATGGTGGACATCTTGAAGCATCTGGGGACAACAGACTGGGATAGGGAGAGATTAAATATGTCCGTAAACACTCCAGCCAGCTGGTCTGCACATGCTCTGAGGACGCGGCTAGGGATGCCGTCTGGGCCAGCAGCCCTGCAAGGATTAACACATTTAAAATGTCTTACTCATGTCGGCCACAGAGAAGGAGAGCCCACAGTCATTAGCAGCGGGTGGCTTTGTGTTATCCTCAAAGCGGGTGACGGTGTTTAAGCATGTCCGGAAGCAAGACTGTGTCCTTGTGTAGCTGGTTTCCCCTTTGTAGTCTGTGATTGTCTGTAGACCCTGCAACATACGTCATGTCTGAGCAGTTGAATTGTAACTTCACTTTGTCTCTATACTGACGTTTTGCCTGTTTGATTTCCTTAAGGAGGGAATAACTACACTGTTTGTATTCGGCCATATTCCCAGTCACCTTGCCATGATTAAATGTGGTGGTTCGCACTTTGTTTTGCGTGAATGCTGCCATGTATCCACGGTTTCTGGTTAGGGTAGGTTTTAATTGTCATAGTGGGTACAACATCTCCTATACATTTCCTGATAAACTCAGTCATTGTTTCAGTGCATTCGTCTAGGTTGTTCTCAGAGGCTCCCTGGAACATATCCCAGTACGCGTGATCAAAACAATTGTGAAGCGTGGATTACGATAGTTCAGACCAGCGTTGAATAGTCCTTAGCACGGTACTTCCTGTTTGAGCTTCGGACTATCGGAAGGGAGGAGCAAAATGGAGTCGTGATCAGAGTTACCGACGGGAGGGCATTAGAGGGCCTTGTAGGCATCTCGGAAGTTGGAGTAGCTGTGGTCAAGTGTTTTAGCAGTGCGAGTATTACAGTCAATGTGTTGATAGAACTTCAGTAATGTTTTCCTCAAATTTGCTTTGTTAAAATCCCTTGCTACAATAAATGCAGCCTCAGGATATGTGGTTTCCAGTTTGCATAAAGTCCAGTGAAGTTCTTTGAGGGCTGTCATGGTATTGGTTTGAGGAGGAATATACATGGCTGTGACTACAACCGAAGAGAAATTCTCTTAGGAGGTAATAGGGTTGGCATTTGATAGTGGTATTCTAGGTCAGGTGGACAAAATAACTTGAGTTCCTGTATGTTATCACACCATGAATATTTGCCCTCCTTCTTCCCTGAGAGATATTTATTCCTGTCTGTGCAATGAACGGAGAACCCAACTGGCTGAACAGACTCTGACAGTATATCCCCGAGAGAGCCATGTTTCTGTGAAACAGAGTATGTTTACAATCCCCTGATGTCTCTCTGGAAGGAAATCCTCGCCCTGAGCTCGTCAACTTTATTATCCAGAAACTGAACATTAGCGAGTAATATAATCGGAAGCGGTGGTGTGCACGCCTCCTAAATCAGACAAAGTCCACTCCAAGTACCTCTTTCCCACAGGCAGTGTTTTGGAACAGCCTCTGGAATCAGTTCAATTGCCCTGGAGGATACGAGCAAAGGATCTGATTCGGGAAAGTTGTATTACTGGTCGTAATGCTGGTGAGTTACCGTCGCACTGATATCCAAAAGTTATTCCCGGCTGTATGTAATAACAAAAAAAATCTGGGCTAATAATAACACATGAAAACAAAATACTGCAAAGTTTCCTAAGAGCTAAAAGTACAGCAGCACTGTCCGTCAGTTTCATTAGGTCTCTGACGAATCTGGGTTTGGCGGATGCCAGGAGAAAGCTACCTGCCCAAATGCATAGTGCCAACTGTATAGTTCTTGATGGAGGTATAATGGTCTGGGGCTGTTTTTCATGGTTCGGGTTTGGCCCCTTAGCTCCAGTAAAGGGAAATCTTAACGCTACAGCATACAATGACATGCTAGACGATTCTGTGCTTCCAACTTTGAGAAAACAGTTCAGGGAAGGCCCTTTCCTGTTTCAGCTTAACAATGCCCCTGTCCACAAAGCGAGGTCCATACAGAAATAGTTTGTCAAGATCGGTGTGGAAGAACTTGACTGGCCTGCACAGAGTCCTGACCTCAACCCCATCGAACACCTTTGGGATGAATTGGAACACTAGGCCTGGCTCGCAATCAATCGCCCAACATCAGTGCCCGACCTCACAAATGATCGTGGCTGAAAGAAAGCAAGTCCCGACAGCAATGTTCCAACATCTAGTTGAAAGCCTTCCCAGAAGAGTAGAGACTGTTATAGCAGCAAAGGTGGGGCTAACTTCATAGTAATGCCCATGATTTAGGAGATGAGATGATTGACAAGCACCAGTCCATATACTTTTGGCCATGTTGTGTGTTCTCTAAACATCAAATCGCAATACATATTGTATCAGCACCGAAGTATAGTGATATTGTATTGTGAGGTCCCCATCCATTCCCAGCCCTATCTACAATGTGATGACACTATGTTGCTCCTTGCTGAACCAAGAAAGGTGTTGTAGCAAAGGAGACTTCTGCTTCAGCAGCACATGCAGTTAGGAGAAGAGTGCACCTTAAAATTGATTATTTGAATTATTATATTCTAAAAATGGTACAGCGATGCCCATTTGGCTGACCTTATCAGTCATCCAAAATTCAATGACAGTCAGAGCCCTACTTTTAATAGGTGCTCCTGAGAGTGTCTAAGTGCTACTAATCTGCACACGGCAAAGGGTTGGATCAGCCCCAGATTAACAGCATTATAGTGACTGTGTAGCAAGGTGACAGGCTGCTGGAGAACTAGGCTGGTGGTCCAAGACCAGAGGAGATAGACAAGGCTGGTGAGAAACAAAAATGTAGACAGGCTGGACAGGGCTAATGGTGAGTAGTGCTACTGAGAGAAAGAGGCAGGCAGACTGGACAGGGCAGCCCAAGAACACACCAACAGGAAGACGAAAAACACAGCAATGGTTTATAAAGAGAGTGGTTAGAATATTAACACCAATGGTAATTCTAGTTTATGATGAGTGCAACAACAAGCTACAGCCGCTCTCCATACAAAGACTGGAAACAGCTGTCCAAAAACTAAGTAACCAGTCAAATCACTTAACTGGAAAAATACTTTGTAAAAATCTGCCCGCCCCCACAAAAACAGGTTTAGAACAAACTAGTTCTACTCTCTTACAGCACAAGTGTTGGGGGCTGCTTGAAGTGGTCCGTCCAGTCAGTCATAGTGGCGTTACTCCAGGAAGGTATTAAAACGCTAATTATGTCCTGTGGAGTTTCCAGACCACCCTGTGGGGATTGGTGCCAGCTTGGTGGAAAGCCTAATTAGCTGATGTAAATACCCAGAATCAGTCTTGTCAGGTGTCAAGAGGAAGGGGCTCGGGTGGGACTGGAGCGGTGTGTTACCAGCCTACTACAGCAAGGCAAATCCTTCTACAACACCAGACAGAATGTCTCTTTTGCTCAAGCACACAAACACTTCCTCTAACCCCTTTTAATCTTGTGTTCAACACATACTGTAGGATTAGGCGACCCTCATTTGTATGGCTGTGTGTGTCACGACCAGCTACATGAGCGGTATTACATTGTCAAGATTACACAGGCGGAGCTGTTGAGATTGAACTATGACACCATAGATGCAAGAGATCCTCCTTGTGACCCAATTCTTACAGATTGGTCACTTGAATACGACAGGATTCAGATTCTGCCAAACCAAATACCAAGGACTTACAGACTGAGGGGTTGCATCATTGTACTGTTCTCTATTCATTTCTCTGTAGCACAGTAATTTTACTACTCATCCCTTTAGAATGTCTGTTTGAAAATTGTCATGTAACTATAGTGACTTCACCCACTGACTCACCAATGACCTCATCAATGAGTGTGTGTATAGCCAGACTGTGTGTATTGCCAGAGCATGTGACTCAATGTCTGTATTCATGTGCTGACCATGTGTTATCTGAAGCCTTTGAATGAATGGCCATCTGATCCCAGCCCTACAACAACTTTCAAGCTAAACAAAGTCAGGGGTGCTACCATGGTCCCTGGTATACAGAGCACATATTCAAGCCTCTCATAACAGGTCCAGCTGTTTGACTGCAAAGCACTTAAATTAGCACATTGTCCGGAAGCTGTTCAATTATTGATTGTATGCTCAGAAACCAGACAATAAATGGCCTTTAGAGTAAAAAAATGCAATAAAATTTTAAAAAGACACAGGATTCCTCTTGAAATAGTTGCTGGACTTCCAAGTGACATCTGAGGAAGAGTTATGAAAATGCACCATAACTAGAGGTCGACTGATTAATTAGGGCCGATTTCAAGTTCATAACAATCGGTAATCTGCATTTTTGGACACCGATTATGTCCGATTACATTGCACTCCACGAGGAGACTGCGTGGCAGGCTGACTCCCTGTTGTGCGAGTGCAGCAAGGAGCCAAGGTAAGGTGCTAGCTAGCATTAAACTTATCTTATAAAAAACAACCAAACTACACATGGTTGATGATATTACTAGTTTATCTAGCTTGTCCTGCGTTGCATATAATCGATGCGGTGCCTGTTAATTTATAATTAAATCACAGCCTACTTCGCGAAACAGGTGATTTAACAAACACATTCCCGAAAAAAAGCACTGTCGTTGCACCTATGTGTACCTAACCATAAACATCAATGCCTTTCTTAAAATCAATACACAAGTATATATTTTTAAACCTGCATATTTAGTTAATATTGCCTGCTAACATGAATTTCTTTTAACAACGGAAATGGTGTCACTTCTCTTGCGTTCTGTGCAAGCAGGGTCAGGGTATATGCAGCAGTTTGGGCCGCCTGGCTCGTTGCGAACTGTGTGTAGACCATTTCTTCCTAGCAAAGACCGTAAATAATTTGCCAGAATTGTACATGTTTATGACATAACATTGAAGGTTGTGCAATGTAACAGCAATATTTAGACTTAGGGATGCCACCCGGTTCCGTATTTCACTGAAAAATAAACATTTTGTTTCCGGATATGACCATATTAATGACCTAAGGCTCGTATTTCTATGTTATTATAATATAATTAAGTCTATGATTTGATAAAGCAGTTTGAGCGGTGGAAGGCAGCACCAGGCTCGTAAGCATTCATTCAAACAGCACTTTCCTGCATTTGCCAGCAGCTCTTCGCTGTGCTTCAAGCATTGCGCAGTTTATGACTTCAAGCCTATCTACTCCCGAGATTAGGCTGGCAATACTAAAGTACCTATTTGAACATCCAATAGTCAAAGGTATATGAAATACAAATGGTATAGAGAGAAGTAGTGCTATAATAACTACAATCTAAAACTTCTTACCTGGGAATATTGAAGACTCATGTTAAAAGGAACCACCAGCTTTCATATGTTCTGAGCATGGAACTTAAAACGTTAGCATTCTTACATGTCACATATTGAACTTTTACTTTCTTCTCCAATAATTTGTTTTTGCATTATTTAAACCAAATTGAACATGTTTCATAATTTATTTTAGACTAAATTGATTTTATTGATGTATTAAGTTAAAATAAGTGTTCAAATCAGTATTGATGTAATTGTCATTACTACAAATATATATAATTTTTCAATCGCCTTTTTTGGTCCTCCAATAATTAGTATCGGTATCGGCGTTGAAAAATCATAATCATAACAGTTTGTTTTGAAGAAGTCTTACAATCCATCCTTGATTCATTTCTGGTTGGCTCACAAATCGCTAACTATCCACCTTCGCTTTCACCATAGCAGTAAAAACAAACAAATGCATGCATTAAAACATTTGGCAAGGAGGTAGATCCTTGGCACGGGTGAGGTCTTACTACTTAGCAACCACACATATCTCTTATGATGCAACTTAAACGGCAGAATAAAGAAGATGGTAGGTTAAACAAGCTTTTTAGCTAACTTGACTGGATATGCAGCCACGGGAGATAACGTTAGCTGGATATTACTAGCTAGATCATATGATCATGGTCACAATTGTGAGTTCGAAGCTCGAAAAATGACTGGTGGAAAAATGTCTGACCCGAAGCTAGTAATTTAAGTTTACCAGTCTCTCTCAACTCAACAAATATGGAAACGTAGCTAACATTAACGTTACCTAAATAACGTTAGATGGCTATATTACAGTTCCTGTCCAACTAGTTTTAGCTGCCTTTCTAATTTGGTGATTCAATCGGTGGTTGACAGCGCTACTAGCCAACTAACTATCCACTCTGCTTGCAATGATGGGGTGCTGGTAGCTAGCTACAGTAACGTTAGCTCATTAATTAACAAGGCGGTTGCTGTCAGGCATCGCTAACATTAGCTATCTAACGTAGCTCAGGGTTTCCCTAACTCGGTCCTGAGGGCACGTTTGGGGTTTTGCCCTACCACTACACAGCTGATTAAATTAATCAAAGCTTGATGATGAGTTGGCTATTTGAATCAGCTGTCTAGCGCTACGGCAACAAAACAATGTACACCAGCGTGAGGTGGGGGGCATGACCGAGTTTTGGAAACCCTGATCTAGCAAACATTAGCTACACCAAAGACATTATCGGGTGCTGGATTGATTGTAATAACGTTATTCGCTACAAACTGTCACCTGCTAATAACGATAGCGAACTGATTACCACGACAAAAAAATAATTATAGCAGTGGAATGAAGCATTTGTACGAGTCGTGGAGATTTAGCTCCCTAACCTAGTGTAACATCGCTGCTAGCTAACGTTACCTACAATACGTGGATCCCAGAATCAGGGCGATTCCTCTCATCCACGTTAGACAGGGTAGTTAAGCTAGCATTCGTCGCTAACCACGGTCAATACCAATCGATCCAAATCTCAGTTCAGACACGAGTACATTATAAAATATTTACGCTTACTTTGATAAAAGCGATACAATAAATCCGTATTTTCTGTTCATTCATTCGAGGTTGTTTTAATAGACAGAGGCATTAGCTACTGTGCTATTTCTAACTGTTCACACAACGTTCCATGAAGAAAGGAATCAAAAGGGACACGCCCTTGACGTAAGGGATTGGAGTCCACCTTTTGCAGACTGGCACACACTATAAACACCATTGGATGTCGATGGTCATCAATCTCACCATAGACGAACAGGATTGGTTTAAATCTCCAGTCAACAAAGGACGTCACGTTTCCCCGCCTTTTTAGTCCACGACAACGGGTTTCTTAACGGCCATTGGATAATATGTATGTCTGTTTTTTGTGTCTACTATTTCCCCGGCTTGGTCGTGTACGTTCCCGCCTCTATATTTACGTTTAGGATTTATTCAGAGCAGTTATTGGTCATGGCTAGAAGGGATCCAGCTTTGTCAAATTAACGTCACAAATTGAATTGTTTTGCATTTTAGTTAACCCTAAGCATTTTCCTAACCATGTATCCAACCTGCTACGGTAATTCTCCTAACCTGCTGCGTAAAGTATCTTAACCTGCTACAAAAAGTCTAATCTGATTTGACAAAACCTGGATCCCTTCTAGCCATGACCGCAGTGATTTGCAAGTAAAACGTTCCTCAGCAGATATCAAAAGAAATCAGTGCTTGTAAGAAAAGACAAACGCGCAAAAGACAAACGCGCAAGATATGTTCGATGGAATGGAACATGTTACTTCGATTGGCTGAAAACTGATATTGCAAGATAATTGCTGTCAAATTATACATGTATTTGAATGAACTACAGGTCTAATGTTCAGATTGACACTTTTGAATATTCATAATGGTCTACAAAAAAAGGAATGGCAGCAATAGTCTAACATTTCAATTATGGGGTGCCCTGCCCTTGTAAAACATTTTGATCAGTAGGCCTACAAACACTTTGTTTCAGCATGATTCAGGAACAGAGCACTTTGCAGCCCTGGCTAGACCAACTCCATTGCCCCTGCTCGAAACCCACCACAGTCTTCCCTAAGGCAACTTCATCTGGGCAAGGGCTGCTTTTGTGCTGCAAACAGACTGCATCATATGACACAGTGATTCCCATGCTGATCAGACTCTGCCGGGGCTCCTCTAACCTTTTAAACCACCGCCTGTAATCGCTGACTGCATGCATGGCATTTTCATAGGCCTTGATGTGGTAACTGACAACAGCTGAGCCACAGAAGTGAATCTGATGCAAAAATGAAAACAGTGATTGATGGGGGGAAACAATGATGTGTTTTTATTAATACTCTACCTATGATTGTCATGCTTTGGGCTTTTTGTTTTTGAGGCATCAAAAAACGTTTTGATATGTTTGTATGTTCACAGACTCCAGTAGTGGACAGACCACTATCTGAGACCACCCACATCTGTGAACTGGCTTGACATTTGAGAAGTTTTGTTCTCATGCATGGAAAACATCCGCAGCAGCGCCAGTGCATGTGTGTGTGAGAAACAGGTGTGCAAACTCACCATGATGTATCGCCAGACAGCATATCCCCCTGCTCACTGTTGTGTAATGGGTATGGATGAGTTAGATGGCACCAGTCCAGTCTTGCCGCATCACCTCCCTCTACAATGTCTACTTTCTCACTGGGCTGATAGGCCATTCAGTGCCACCAGCCAGAGACCAAATCTGTTGTGTGTGTGTGTGTGTGTGTGTGTGTGTGTGTGTGTGTGTGTGTGTGTGTGTGTGTGTGTGTGTGTGTGTGTGTGTGTGTGTGTGTGTGTGTGTGTGTACGCACCCGCGTGTGCCACTGGGTTCATACCCCTTACAGCGGAATAAGTACAGTCCCTTGCAATACATTTTCCCTGCTGGATTTGAAAATACATCAATGCATGTGGGAATCTTACATCATCACTAAATGATTCATGAATCGTGCTAAAAAAGGATGATAAGGCCCTTTTCAAACAAAACTATTATGCCTACAGTAAAGGCATAAAACCTTTGTCTGTCCAATCCCCAATGCCCAGCCCACGCCCATCCTGAACAGTACAGTATACTCACTGGTGCTGGAGATATGGGTGCAGCCGGTGGTGGTGGGTGGAGGTGAATCAGAGTCCACTGAGGCGGTGTCCTCATCCTGGGAGCAGCCAGCCTGGATGGCCCGCAGGTAGCTGTGGCTGCGGGAGCGGAAGTACGTCGGTGTGGGCAGGTCCAGGGCCTCCACCGCCTGGGACTCCGCCTCGCAGTACAGCGAGCGCCCACAGCCCTGCCCACACACCTGAAAGGACACGTGCAGGTTGACAAGTTGGGGGCGGGGACTAAGGCGACCACTAGATCTCCGCCGCCTGTGAGGTGAAAGCAGTGCCAGTCTTGGGTGGCGGGGCATGCTGCTGGAGTAAGGTGGTGGTGTGTGGTCAGAGAGTGTGAAGGATCCTGTTCGTCTCAGCTCACGAGAGCCCAATCAAAAGGACTGTTAGATTTACCAAAGAAACTCATGCACTGATAATGAACATTTTTACTATCTCTAGAGGAAAATGGGTACAGGCGTTATCATGCACGTTCACGATTTTACTTAATGAAATCAATTGATCAAAAAGTAAATCTGCAGTGACCTTGTTGAAAACATCTCATTATTTAAATATTCTGTTTGAGCTTTGCGTCCCCTGATAATCAGTATACTCACTGTACTGTATCTAATGTGAAATACCACACGGAATGTTTAATCAGTGATGATAAGCCAGCAGCGTCAGATTTCACTTAACTCCTCATGCCAGGAGCTAAAACAATCACTGCTACTGAGGCACCAGCAGCCTCCCACTACAAGCTGTTCACTCTCTCCACATCATAGTCGTAGTGGTAGGGGTGGTGTCTGGTTTTGCTCAGTTCAGCGGTGCTAATGATCTACAAGACGTTTATTGGTGTAGGACATTTCCAGTCTCTGGCGTTGACAACATGACATGTTCACATAACAGCAGATTCATCAGCAGGAATATATCATAGTACATCTATGTAGCCCAGGGCCAGGGATAGGTTGAACAGGGACAAGGTATTGTAGAGACAGACCAGCTGAGTCAACTTCACCAGTCCGTCCTGGGATAAAGGCTTGTTTCAGTTCAAACAGTGCCAGAGTGGAGAAGGAGGAACACTGATAGCTTATTACACCCCAGTCTTCTATGCCAGGCTCCTGTGATGTTCAAAGTTTTAATGATGTTGGTAGCAGGTGGAGTCTCTATTTGTTCATCCTGCTTTTCATTGCAGTGTGAGAGGAGGAGGCTGGTGCCAGAGTTGGCACATGGTCATCATTGTGTCCCCCAAGACAGAAAGAGGATGTAACATGGATGCTCAGTATTCAAAATCCATTCTGAAACTTCATGTAAATCAAATGATGAAACTTCACGCCATTCCATGATTTTTACAATAAGAGCCTATTCCTTGGTTGCTGCTTATCCGTTATTTGATCCGTTTGAATCTTGCAATACTTTTTTATCATGGTTTTAGAATGATTATTACCATCTTGAAACCATCTTGAAACCATCTTTCCGGTCTATAATTTTAGCATGTAAACTGATAATGTCTGTACTTCTTTGTATACCCAGTGAAAATACTTGAAGGAAAAGGCATCGATGTGTTACAACCTTTCCGATATCTGATTTTATGCGCATTTACCTCCATGCACAACAATGCAGATCCTTTGAAGCCTGTCCTCCTGCTATGGCAGCCATCATAATCCATCAGATATCAATCCTGATAAAACGTTGCAGTTCATTCAGAAAATACTTGCTTTTGTCCCAAAACAGATTTTACTGTCATCTCCCAAATTCAATTCCTGAAATATGATAATAAAAAAAGCTTCCTGTGAGGTAAAGAGGGCAATTCCATTGTTGTCATCTGTAATATTATGCCATTTTAACTCCATGAGCAAAAGTGGCTCCGGATGTTCCATCTGAAAGGAGTCTGCTGGTTTTGATAAAAACAGAATGTCCTCAGGATTAGAAGGAGGCGCATGTCCCAGTCTTAACTTCTGAAAATTACTTTCAAGCATCATTCCTGTTCTTGTCTCTTCTGGCTTACTGGATGTTTAACCAATCAGCGTCTCACACATAATCTGAAATGTTCTATCCCTGCCTGCAGTCATAGAAATAGAGGATTCGGCTGTCAACATCCCACTCATTTCTGGTTGTTGTTTCAGGCTTGAGGCTTGTCTTTGCACTGTCTGAGGGCATTCTTTATGAATAATTCATTTAATACAGTTGTACTTTTATTAGTTAATTATGCCTACATGTATCTGTCAAACTGTTATGATGTGTTTGTTGTATGGGGATACTATTCCTACACACACTGACAGGCCTGTTTGAGACCCTGATAAAGAGTGTAATGAGTGAATAGGGAGAGTGGATTTACAGTACATACCTGACCACTGCTCATCATGGCCCTGCCCAGGGTAGCATAACCTTGGTGGTAGTCTCTGCGATTGTCCCAGTGCCGCATGGACATCGGGGGCTCACACGGGCTCACCAGGCAGTCCAGGTTGTCCAGGCTCCGATTGGTGGAAAGTTCTCTCAGGGAGGGGAGACAACTACAGGGGTAGAGGGGAGAATTAGTTGCTGAAAGAACCCCTCAACCATAAGGAAAAGACCTGGATGAAGGGTTGGGAGGATACGGGACATCTTGGGTTGATGAGAACCGCATCCATTTTCAGCGGATGCTTTGAACTTCCCCAAATTTCTTGTGATTTTGTGAGATCAAATACCAGCGAGATGAGAGGATAGCAGAGCGGAGAATAGTTGGGTATCAAAATGACAGCACAGAGGACACATTGAGTCGTCAGTAAACATCAAAACAAAAGGGAGAGAATTTGAGTTATTCTTTTGCTTTGTAATCATCAATGGAATTTGCTGAGACAGAGAGGTTGTTTCCTTTGTTCTGAGTTGCCTGACGAGGAGGCACCTGTTAGTGGGAATGTGTGTGCCGGTGCGGAGGGTGGGGGTAGAAAGGGTTTGTATGGGGGATCAGTGGTTTATGATGAGAGACGTGACAGGAGTGGCTGTGGCTGGGATACTAACACACCACTCAGAGCAATTGGTAATATATGGGGTGTGGGCAGGGGAACAGGACAAAGCACTGGGTTGGTTAGAGAAGTGGCAGCAGAGGTGGGCATGTGTGAGTGGAGGGCCGTGCTGCCTCCCTCCCTAGGACACTGACCTGGCCAAATGCTGCATTGAGCATGCACTCTGTAGTGGAGACCATAGTATCCCATTATCCTCCAGCATGGGTGCATAGCCGCGAGGCCTGCCGGTGCGAGCGGTGGGGAACATGACAAAACATTTCACATTTTTGACCTTAAATGGAAACGCTTGGTTACCTGTTGTTGATTTGTGATTTCCTTTTTCTATAATTGAACAGCCCATAAGATCATGTTACACTGATATAGTTGTATCTAGTCATGAACAGGAGTCTGCTGCAGCCTGCAGGTTTTATCCTGCATACATTATGTAGTAAATGTTCAACGTCAGTGTCAGGATGCTGCCCTCTGCTGTCCATTTGTGGTGTCCACTTTAATTTCATTCTGTTATATTAGATTCACTCTCAGAGCAGACAGGTTTCCATGCAGGGTGTGTGTAGCTACTCCTCTGTATAAGAATAAGTTCCCCCAGACATCCCATGTTATCTGTTCTGTCATGACATAGATTGCTAAGGAAAATTAACTCCTCTTCAGAAACATACAGTATTAACTACAGTATGATCTACATGCATATTTCCTCTTGTATCTAGCTCTCTCACTTGTGTGGTGGTGGAGGCTGATGCTCGCTCAGGGACTGATGGGTGGCCTTCAGGTAGCTCTGGCGGCGGGCGGCTGTTTTGGGCGAGGGTTTAGGACTTCCCTCTGAGTCCTCGCTGTCCTGGTCCACGTCCCCCATGGCCTTGACGTAGCTGCCGCTACGCATCCTTCGGCATGGGATCTCAAGGCCCCTGGGTCGGCCCCGGCCCCCCAGTGTAGCACTCCAGTCCCCCAGTGGAACCTACAGACAGTATGGGGCCACACACCATCCCACTGTGACTCACTGAGCCAGCACACCTTCATCTCTACTTTATCATCTCCACTTTAACTAGTTTAAAGACCCAGTGCAGTCAAAAACATGATTTTTCTGTGGTTTATATATATTTATACACTATGAAATAATAATGTGAAATTATGAAAATTATGATAATGCCCTTTTAGTGAAATGTCAGCCTGTTTTGGTGGGATGGAGTTTTGGCTAGGAAGGCATTTAATTGTTACCCAGAAATAGTTTGATATTGAGATAAAAAAATTGCTGCATTGGACCTTTAATGCGACAGACCTTGAATGTGTCATTTCATTTCATTTGAATGTATTGTGTGGTATTTGTAATGAATTTGAATAATGGGATTATAGACCGTAAATGTCACGATGCTGCTGAAGTAGTTAAAAGGGATTCAAATGAATTAGGTTTTAAAACAAATCTCCTAATTTCTGAGATTTAGTGGCTGTGGCTGCTAGTGCCTAATGTGAATAATACTCACTGGGCCTCCTACCTGGAGGTACTGACAGGTCAGGTCCTGGTGACACGACTTGGATTTGAGCAGGGTCCTGTTGACAGTGGCTGAACCCTTCTGGAGCACCTGCCTGGCCTGGCTGAGGGTCAGTGTGGACCAGGAGCCTCGCTTCACCAGGGTGCTCTCCCTGCTTCCTCCTCCCACCAGCTCCCCTCCCCTAGTCCCTGTCATTGCTTGCGGGCAGGCCAAGTACTTGAGGTCGCTGCTGCTCTTGGAGGCCTTGAGTGTGTGGGCAGAGATGGTGTTGTAGCCATGTGGTAGGTGCCTGGGAGGAGCCTGGCTGTCAGACACCGCCCTGCCCAGCGTCATCATGCTAAGTGGGTTACGGTAGCCCACGGCGATAGTGCCAACTTTGGTGGTTGTGTCACTATCCAGGGCATCGTCTGAGCTCCAAAGCCCCAGTGTATTTTGCCTGCTAGGTCGCTGCTTCAGCGTCTCAGTCTTAGCACTGTCTTTACTCTTACTCCTGCAGGTCTGCCTGGTCCCCTCCTCACCTCCCCCTGTAGTGCTGTTCATGTTGCCCTTGACCACCGAGCCCTCCAGCGACTGGGACTTGTTGAATAGCTTCTGGACAGAGTGCATGATGTGGCGGATCCGTCCGGGACTCTCGCTGCGCTGCTTGGCCACCCTGCCCCGGTGGAACTGGAGGGTACTGAAGCCATCCCTCTGCAGGGGTAGGTGCTTCTCCAGCTGGTCTAGCAGGTTAGATGGCAGCCGGTTCATCTTGGCCGCTGCCGCAGAAGAGATGGTAGCTGATCCACTTGTGATCATGGGAGCCCCGCTGAGACCCAGGCCCATGCCCACTGACATGGAGGTGGACAGGGTGCCCACCCGGCTGCCACCAGGCCTACCTCCGCCCCCGGCAGGGACCATGCAGCCCTGGGAGTAGTCGGACTGTTCCGGTTGGGAGGTAACGTGGAGTCGGGGGAAAGTGCTGCTGTTGGACATCTGGTTCAGGGGCAGTAGGCACTCCAGAGGCAGGGGTTGGGGGTTGGAGGCCTGGTAGTGGTGGAGTTGGTGGGGGTCCAAGGTGCCGTAGTGGTTCATGGTGGGGCTCAGGAGGAAGGGACCATGGGGGTCAGAGGTCAAGGGGTACAGGGGCTTCTGGGGACCCCCCGATGGCTCACAGGAGTCCGACAGGTGACGGCTGCGATTGGCACCTAACCCTTTCATGGTGGCCACAGTGCAGGTCTGCTGCTGCTCTTAGAACATGTCTCCAGCTGGGGCGCGTCTATAGCCCTGGAGGGCTCATCCTGGAACAGAGGGGAATAGGATATCTATTAGAATATACAGTATAAGAAAGAGGAATTGATTGTTACAGTATGAATACGACTCATAGTACGACTTAGTATGAGTGCGACTCATACATTACACTTCCCCTCTGCTGTGATGATGCTGGAGTCAAGCAGTAAAGAACAACCTTAAGTGTTTATAGTACGAGGCTCTACAAATCCACTTAAGCTCATAAACACATTAGAGTTGGAGCTCATTAAGCTCTTTTAATTACTGTAGTGGAGCACTAACTTAAGAGACATAATGAGAGCTTGGGACTATAAGGTTTTGTCTGCAAAAAGATGATTCAGAGATAATTGGCTTTAAAGTTCAGTAACATTTCAACTAACTATCTACCAACCCTAACCCTCATCCTAACCCTAAACTTAACCATTACCCTAACCCTTACTCTAACGTTAACCCTTACACTAACTCTTATTCTAAACCTTACCCTAACCTTAACCATAACCTTAGCAAGCAGTTGCTTATCAACAGTTAGTCAGTTGCTTATCAGCAGATACTTTGTTGATAGTATGACCATCTGTAGACAATCTGGACTATCCAAATATAGTAGGACCTAAAGTTCCGAACCCTCATTGGTTTGAATTGTGTCAGCAATTTTCAAAATCTTGTTTTCTTTTGAACTTAACAACTTGAATTGGGGTATTTAGAGAACTATATAGGTAGAGAACATTGAACAGAACAAGACTATGTCAATAATTACATTTTGACAAAAACGCAGATAGAACCTTGTAGAACCTTATAAGCTCTTAATATGTGTCACACAGCTATTCTTCAGCCATGTTTTTGATTATGCTAGACCAAAATGTGCTGTAAAACACAGAGGAGTTGCCCTCTGCCAGCAGATTTTTTTTATCTTCTCCGAGACACTGGCCCACACACATCACCATGTCCACACGGTTCTCCAACTAACCAGCAGGTGGAGCTACAGAACAAACCAACAGCATGCAGGAGTCAAGGGTAGGCCAGGGATTTGAAAACATCAGTACGTCCCAACTGAGCTCAGGACAGAGAATTTCTAAGTACATACCGGTATATGCTCTGCTCATAAAAATTATATGACTATCTTTATATGCGGACTACATCAAGTGGGAAATTCTAATTTACCATCTGTGCTTATAAGTATTTTAACGGTCACTGCCTATTTTCTTATGGCTTTGATCCCGCTAACGGGATCGATATGACAACAACCAGTGAAAGTGCAGGGCGCCAAATTCAAAACAACATAAATCTCGTAATTAAAATTCCTCAAACATGGAAGTATTTTACACCATTTTAAAGATAAAGTTGTTGTTAATCCCACCACAGTGTCCGATTTCAAAAAGGCTTTACGACAAAAGCACACCGAACGATTGTGTTAGGTCTGCACCTAGTCACAGAAAAACACAGCCATTTTTCCAGCCAAAGAGAGGAGCCACAAAAAGCAGAAATAGAGATAAAATGAATCACTAACCTTTGATGATCTTCATCAGATGACACTCATAGGACATCATGTTACACAATACATGTATGTTTTGTTCAATAAAGTTCATATTTATATCCAAAAATCTCAGTTTACATTGGCGCGTTACGTTCAGTAATGTTTTGCTTCCAAAACATCCGGTGATTTTGTAGAGAGCCACATCAATTTACAGAAATACTCATAATAAACATTGATAAAAGATACAACTGTTATGCATGGAACTTTAGATAAACTTCTCCTTAATGCAACTGCTGTGTCAGATTTCAAAAAAGCTTTACCGGAAAAGCACACCATGCAATAATCTGAGTACTGCGCTTAGACAACAAAACAAGCCATACAGATATCCACCATGTTGTGGAGTCAACAAAGTCAGAAATAGCATTATAAATATTCACTTACCTTTGATGATCTTCATCAGAATGCACTCCCAGGAATCCCAGTTCCACAATAAATGTTTGATTTGTTCGATAAAGTCCATCATTTATGTTCGTGCGTTTAGTACACAATCCAAAATCATGACGCACAGGCAATTCCAGGCGAAAGTTCAGAAGAAAAGTCATATTACAGTTCGTAGAAACATGTCAAACGAAGTATAGAATCAATCTTTAGGATGTTTTTATCATAAATCTTCAATAATGTTCCAACCAGAGATGTCCTTTGTCTGTAGAAATGCAATGGAACGCAAGCTAACTCTCACATGAGCGCGAGATCAGCTCATGCAACTCTGGCAGACCTCTGACTCATTCAGCTCCCATTCCTCCCTCCTTCACAGTAGAAGCATCAAACAAGGTTCTAAAGACTGTTGACATCTAGTGGAAGCCTTAGGAAGTGCAATATGACCCCATAGACACTGTATATTCGATAGGCAATGACTTGAAAAACTACAAACCTCAGATTTCCCATTTCCTGGTTGGATTTTTTCTCAGGTTTTTGCCTGCCATATGAGTTCTGTTATACTCACAGACATCATTCAAACAGTTTTTAGAAACTTCAGAGTGTTTTCTATCCAAATCTACTAATAATATGCATATATTAGCAACTGGGCCTGAGTAGCAGGCAGTTTACTCTGGGCACCTTATTCATCCAAGCTACTCAATACTACCCCCAGCCATAAGAAGTTATTAAAGCACCAAATGAATGTCTGACTGAAATTCAAAAGCGATGAACTTATTTTTATGATTTTATCAAGCTTATTTAGCAATACAAATATAAACTGTGTGTGCATTTCACTGCTGAGAGTGTAACCCTGTCTTCCACTCTGTCTGCCCATATGTTCTGGGTTAGGTGCGTAGGAATGCAGACCTTGCTGCCGCAACCACCCTGTACAAGTGGAAGGTGAACTGCAGGTAGAAACAGATTCAGGTTCACAGAGGTTAACATGGGGAATAAAGGAAACATCTACAAAAGTCCGATACGGGTTGTCTCCCCCCCATTTAAATATTTTCATGGGAGGGACTGGAGAGGATCCAATGATAGAGGAATCTCAGATGTGGTATTCTGTATTCCTGACCTCAGTTAACTCTCCTGGCTGTCATAACCTGACCATAGACAAAGGTGATGGTAGAGTGCTCAGGGAATCAGGAATTATTGTGAAGCAGAGCTGATGGCTCAGCCTGGTTTCAGTGACTAGACGTAACCTAGTACATTTAAATCCAGGACACTGAAATTAGTATGACATGTTACGTTTGGTATGGTTACATAGGACAGATGGTTACTTAAGGCAAAAATGAAAGTAGGTTGGTTGGTCGAGTTGGATGAGTAGGTGCTAACTACCGTAATTTCTGGACTATTAAGCGCACCTGAATATAAACCACACCCACTGAATTAAAAAAAAAAGTGTTTTGTACATAAATAAGCCGCACATGTCTATAAGCTGCAGGTGCCTACCGGGACATTGAAACAAATTAACTTTACACAGCCTTTAAACGAAACACGGCTTGTAACAAAAATAAATAGGCTTTGAAACGAAACACGGCTTGTAACAAAAATTTTCAAAATAGCAGTAAACAGTAGCCTACCAAGAAAGTCATTGGTCACTATCTTCCTCCTCCTGTGCACTGAAACCACTGAAGTCATCTCCTTCAGTGTCGGAGTTGAATAGCCTCAGAATTGCTTCATCCGATGTTGGTTCGCTGCCCTCTTCATTACGCAGCAGTCCAGCCTTTCGAAACCCGTTGATGATAGTGGATTTTTTGACAATGCTCCACGCTGTCAGCAGCTCTAGTTCTTCCTTTTTTCAACAGCCAGATCGATCGCCTTCAACTTGAAAGCTGCATCACGTATCTTTGCCATGATGAGGGTGACAAAATTACTACCGTAATCAGAATGATGGGAAGTTTGACCGCGCTCGATTTACATCACATTATGTGATGGTGCTCAGTTTTTTGGCGGCATGAATCTTGTGAAAGTGGGAAAAATCCATAAATTAGCTGCGTCATTGTATAAACCGCGAGGTTCAAAGCGTGGGAAAAAAGTAGCGGCTTATAGTCCGGAAATTACGTTAGAACGTCTAACAATCCAAAGGTAGCGAGTTTCAATCTCATCACAGACAATTCTAGCTAATTAGCAACTTTTCAACTACTTACTACTTTTTAGCTACTTTGCAACTACTTAGCATGTTAGCTAACCCTTCCCCTAACACTAACCTTAACATTTTTGCAAACCCTAACCCTTTTAGCAAACCCTTCCCTTAACCCTAAACCTTACTTTACCATAATCTTAACCCTAACCCCTAGCCTAGCTAACATTAGCTAACTAGCTAGAATTTGAAACATATCATACGTTGGGCAAATTGGTAACATATTGTACGTTCTGCAAATTCATAACATATCATACAAATTGTAATTCGTAACATATCATACGAAATGGGTGATGGACATCCACAAATTAATACATACCATATGAAACTTAACATATCATACTAAATGGTGTGTGTCGGATTTACGTACAGAATAATACGAAATGCTCTGAGACCAGGTTGGATGGCTCCTCTCTCTCTCACTGCTGAATGGCTGTTGTGACATCACCTCTCTGAGACAGGAGACAAGGGGTCCTAAAGCTCTGATGAATGTGGGCCGTATTGTCCTGCCATGGAATTAAAGTCCCATGTGGCCTGTCTGTCAACACGGATAGTGGTTTCCACAGCAACAGGCAGTGCTGGCAAGGTTAGTCAGTCTAGACACGTCTCTCAGCATGTTTGTTGGTTCTCTCTTGCTGGTGCTTCTGACATCCCAGCGCTGCCTGGCAAAAAAATGATCTCCGGTACAATGACTCAGGTTACATGCAGCTGGAAGCCTAAAGCATGCTGAGGAAATTGATGATGGAACTGTATGTGGTCACAAGAAAACTAGTGGTAGCCTAGGAATGATTTTTGGAATCAGGAGGGTGCCATGTTTTCCTAGTAGCTCAGAGTAATCTGTTCTTCCTTAAAGCTCTGTAAACATTACATTAAAAAATATTTTTAAAAGCCCATATTTATTTGAGACTACTGCTTACCATGCAAGTTGCTTCCTAGAGGAGTAATAACTGTATCATTGAACACACTGCATGGTCATTCAGCATCTCCCTCTACAGCATAGTTGGAAATAAATCCTACCTCGGAGTTGAGCATGTAGCGCTCACATTTCATTACCACAACATTAGTTTGGGGTTTGTTTCCTTTATCTAACCTTGTGCACCCCATCTGCTGTATGAGAGCTCCCACTTATCTCAGTCTGTGTCAGCTGAAGCAGAGCAGCGCCGTGACAAATACAGCAAGCTTTACAGCAATATAGGCTTTTGTAATTTATCTGCCTAAGCCACACACACACACATAAACGGACGCACAGGAGCCCACACACACACTAACACATGCACGCACACACATACATACACAAATACACACATACATAGACACCCGTACCCACACACACAGCACTCTATAGAGAGATGGTGAGAAGTGCTGCAGCGTAAAGGAATCCATGCATTCCTTGTTCCCAGGGTCAGCCTGACTTGTCTATGGAACCTGGACCACAGGCTCAGAGTTAATTATCAAGTAGAGGGAGGATCCCCTGGGCCCAGGCTGTAAATGCCTGTCACCAGTTCACACACACACAATGGGGAAGCACAGGCTTAGCGTTAGTGTCATGGGAGCTGTGGCCTGCCTGCCATGGTAAAAGAGATCTACACTGAGTCAAGGGCAAAATGTTGGTGTGGGTCCTCCTCCATTAATTTTTTTTACATTTTAAAAACATTTCCTGCAATTCTACACAGTTTGACTTATTATGCCTCTCTTGACAAGTATTTTGAGGGTTATATGGAGATGTATTTTGAAGGCTATTTTGAGGGGTATTTTGATAGATATTTTGAGGGGTATATGGAGGGATATTTTGAGGGTTATATGGAGGGGTATTTTGAGAGGTATGTGGAGGGATATTTTGAGGGGTATATGGTGTATTTTGAGGGTATATGGAGGGGTATTTTGAAGGGTATTTTGAGGGATATTTTGAGGAGTATATTCCTGCATATTTTGAGGGGTATACAGTATTGAGGGATATTTTGAGTGGTATTTTGAAGGACTTCTACAGGGGAATTTTGAGGGTTATATTGAGAGATATTTTGAAGGACATCTGGTATTGTACCTTGTGACAAAACTGCACATTTTAGAGTGTTTTTTTATTGTCCCCAGCACAAGCTGCACCTGTGTAATGATCATACTGATTAATCAGCGTCTTGATATGCCATACCTGTCAGGTGGATGGATTAGCTTGTCAAAGGAGAAATGCTCACTAACAGGGATGTAAACAAATATGTGTACACAATTTGAGAGAAATAAGATTTTTTTGTGCATATGGAACATTTCTAGCCTCTTTTATTTCAGCTCATGAAACATGGGACCAACACTTAACATGTTGGGTTTATATTTCTGTTGAGTATATAATGCTATTCTACACATTTTGTCATGAGGCTGAGAGAAACATTATAAGTTTTAAAGCTAATTTCCTGCAATTCTACACATACTTATGACGTGTTCATATGCCATCTGGGGGGCCACTGACCTCCAGGGTAATCCCAACCCCCCCAGAATATTTATATATAAAAAATAAATACAAATTATTTTAAAGAAATTATTGTGGGGGACGAATAGACCTGTCCACCCATCCCATGTGACAATTTCGCCCATGCCCTGAGTGACAAGACTGCTGGGTCTGTTTAAGCAGCAAGCTGTTTGCCTCTGTGTGTGTGTGTGTGTGTGTGTGTGTGTGTGTGTGTGTGTGTGTGTGTGTGTGTGTGTGTGTGTGTGTGTGTGTGTGTGTGTGTGTGTGTGTGTGTGTGTGTGTGTAAACATGTAGATGACAATCATTTGTTAGTGTACTTTATGTGATATGCATATTTGTGAGGAGGAAAAGGAGGGGTATTGGGGAGTATCACTATTGAATGTGTATAGTCCTTTTCGTAGGTGGGTTTTTCAAAAATGAGCAGAGCACAGAGACAGTTCCAAGCCTAATCAGCAGCCTTCAAGCCACAGCTGGCTGACATTAACCTGTGTTAGTGAACCCCCCAGTGTCAGACACTGTTTATCATATTCCACACTGGGAGCAGAGCATACTTCTGCTCTCATGTCTCCCTCCTATGGATCTTTGATACTGTAGGACTCCCCGTTGATAGAAATGATGCTACTATTTGAAAGCTGCTCCGGACGTTCCTACATACCGTGCAGTGTCAGTGAATTTCAGAATGCCATATTTTCTTGGTTTAAGTAAATGGCATGGTGTTTGATGCATTGTGTAAGGGTTGATTTATGGTTGTTTGGAGACTGAAATCCAGCAGGTCTGTGAACTACTAGTGTGTGAAGTGTTTGGTATAAGCCAAGGGCACAACAATCAATATAAAATACTATAGAAATTAGATTGGACATGTGTGATGCAGTGTGCAACCACACAGAGGACGCCAGTGATCAAGGTGTTTTGGTGCCATTCAAGTAAATGGAAATTCTTCAGGCTGTGCAGGGCTTGCTGGATGCAGATTAAAAGGTAAAACAGCAAACCTGCATAACCTAGAAAGTACAAACACCCTTTACTAACACCTACCAGGTAGAGGAGTATGTGTCATTTAATGTTGCTGATTTGGTGCAGAACAATTCTAAGAAGAAACATGTGACAGCAAAAAAGCAGGGGACATTTGTGTTGTTTTGGCACACATATCATCTACAGAGGCATATGAAATCAAAGAGACAGAGATCTCTTTTAATTCACATTCCTGCATATAGTACTGTTTGATGTTTGACATTGACTCATATCTCTGTCATCAATAATTATTTAACAGACAAAAAATGTAAATGAACCTTTAATAGTCTCCCCCCCACCATATCTAACAGAATCACATTGCAGAGATGAGATGGTAGGAAACCTATCACCTGTCAACGATGAGCATATTTATTAGTATTATTTACTATTTGATGAAAAAAGATGAGGAAATAATCCAGGTCCGTAAGGAATTAATAATTCCAAAACTGCAATTTTAGTGGTCTAATGATTATGAGGCAAAGGTACACAAGATTTCAATTGATTTCCATTGTTCAAAATGTTCTAACTCTGACCACTGCACTTTAAGTGACTTTGTCCTACAGTAGGCTGAAAACACTGTCACTGTTTCTAATCATAGACAGCACATGAAGGAGACTATAAGTCGTCCCCCCCCCCCATGAACATTTCCCAGGACATGATATATCTGATATGGTCAGAAAGCTTAAATTCTTGTTAACGTAACTGCACTGTCCAATTTCCAGTAGCTATTACAGTGAAATAATTCCACGCTATTGTTTGAGGAGAGTGCACAATTATGAACTTGAAAATGTATTAATAAATCAATTAGGCACATGTGGGCAGTCCTGATACAATATTTTGAACAGATATGCAATAGTTCATTGGATTAGTCTAAAACTTTGCACATACACTGCTGCCACCAAGTGGACAAAATCTAAATTGTGCATGGGCTGGAATAATACATTATGGCCTTTCTCTTGCATTTCAAATATAATGGTACAAACCCCCTCCACAAAAAACTTTTTTTTCTTCTTTGTATTATCTTTTACCAGATCTAATGTGTTATAGTCTCCTACATTAATTTCACATTCCACAAACTTCAAAGTGTTTCCTTTCAAATGGTATCAAGAATATGCATAACCTTGCTTCAGGTCCTGAGCAACAGGCAGTTAGATTTGGGTACGTCGTTTTAGGCAAAAAGTGTAAAAAATAGGTTTTAAGATACAAGCTCTCACAGTCTCAAGTCAGAATTAGACGTTCATCCATGTTTCTCAAAAGTCAAATTTCAAAGTGTTTAAGATTAAGTTTAGACATTAACGGCTAATGGTTAAGGTAAGGGTTAAGGTTTGGGATAGTCTTAAAACCAAAATATTAAAAACAACTTCTATTGTTGGATTCAAACATGAAACCTTTGAAATCAGAGGCAGATGCTTACACCTATTCACCATCCACGTCCACAACGCACTAGCCAAACTGAAACCTATGTGAAGGTAACAGTGCTCAATGCTGCACCTAGTGGCCGGTTTCCACATCATCTCCCGACGCCCTCAGACATGGTGAATACTGACTTGTATCACGGGTGACCTACCTGATATTAAGAGAAGGTCACACGAACGCACACACACACACACACACACACACACACACACACACACACACACAGTCTTTTTAAACACAGTCTGAGCCTGATTGTGACACAAATCAAGCTTTGCATCACACAAAATATATTCTGTAAAGGCTTAGTTTGGAAGCACATTTTTTTGGTGACTGCCTCTCTGCTTGGCCTTAAAGAGCTTTAATTTGCGTAACACTGAGTTTATTAGGTGCAAATAAGATACAAGAGAGCGGGGGACAGACTGTCAAAAATTAGCAATGTGCCTTCTTTGATGAAGCTTCTGATCTGAAGAGTACAAAAGAGAGTCAGAGAGGGTTTCGTCTTCCAGCATCAGATCAGTCTATTTAGTTTAGCGCTGTAAGATTTGCACACTAGGCCCAGTGCAATCAAAATGTTCCTGTGTTTTGTATCATATTGTACAACAGCTGTAAAAGTGTGTAGAAATTGGATCAGCGTTATTTCCTGATAGTTGATGTTTGAAAATACAATCTACACAGGACCTTCTAATTAGCGGGCGGGAGTTTTGGCTTTCCATGGTGACATTACCATGTGGTAAATTGGTTAATAGACCAATAACAAAGACATTTCCATACCTCTCTGCCAATTTCAGCTTATTTTCAGTTAACCCTCACAACTCAGATCAGTCCCAGCAAAATTCTTGCTTGAGAAATGTTTGCCCATTTTAATGGAAATCTATTACAGTAAGGTACTTCTTTGTTACCCAGAAATTATTTGATATTGATATAAAATGAGAATTCTGAAGATTTGATCTGGCTCTGGTTAATGCAGAAAGCAGCTTAATCTACACAAATCATTTTAAAGCAATATATTTGTCTAGTGACGACAAGCCACTATTGAACTTTATTTTCCAGACCTGGACCCGGTTAGGCAGTGGAGCCAGGGATTTATTACCAAGCCAAACCCCACAGTGTCCTGCCACTAACCAGGCCTGTAATGAATGTGCTAAGTAGCAGTGCACTTCCCCTTCAGTCTGTGGCGAGGAGGAGGACAGAGGTATTGATCCAGGCCACGGACAGCTCCTTGTTCAGGGGTGAATATATTGCTGCCTGCTGGGCATCGGCTTTAGAAAACACTCCCTAAATAATCACCTCCCTTTCTCTTTCCTTCACTCTCTCTTTCTCATCCGCTCTCTCTCTCTCTCACTCTCAGACCTTGGCATCAAGGTTGTGTATATCACCCAAATGCTTTGGGATTTTGTGATGTGTAGTCTAATAGTTTTTTATGAACATATGGACTGAATCAGTAATACATTTTAAGGGCATTCATGGCCAATGCTTGGGTCTCAAAGATAGCAAATCATAAGGACTGACATTTACACATTCACATGTCACTTAAAAATTCATAATCCTTCCAAAATTCATGAAGCCCCTGTTCACCCAGGATTGACACTTTACATAAGAGCACACACGTCATTAGTCCCATTGTCTGCCAAGTAGCTCCCAGTCGCCTGTTTCTGTCACAAGTGGCTCTTTTTGTTATAGAGCCAGTCCCAGCTGTATTCCCTTGGGGGGGGGCTGAGGATGGCTGAGGATGACAAGGCTAATCAAAGGACAACCATTAGCATTGTGTTGTTTATTCAAGAGCCTCACTTCCAGCTCAGATATGATTATGATTAGAGAAGGACACATCTCAGACTGGAGCTGTAAACAAGCAAGACTTTACCATTTATCCTCCACAGAGTCTGCATTATTAGATACAATAAGTAATGTAGGCTAGCCTTGGATTGTAAACAGTGTTTTTGCTCCTCTTTTGTTCATGTGTCCCAGAATGGGCAATTACAGTGGGTTGTGAAAGTATTCACCCCCCTTGGCAATTTCCTATTTTGTTACATTACAACCTGTAATTTAAATAGATTTTTACTTGGATTTCATGTCATGGACATACACAAAATAGTCAAAATCGGTGAAGTGAAATGAAAAAAAAAAAACTTGTTTCAAAAAATAAAAATAAAAAACCCTGGAAAAGTGGTGCATGCATATGTATTCCCCCCCCTTTGCTATGAAGCCCCTAAATAAGATCTAGTGCAACCAAATACCGTCACATAATTAGTTAAATAAGTTAAATAAGCAATCTAAGTGTCACAAGATCTGTCACATGATCTCAGGACAAATACACCTGTTCTGAAAGGCCCCAGAGTCTGCAACACGACTAAGCAAGCGGCACCACCAAGCTAGCGTCACCATGAAGACCAAGGAGATCTCCAAACAGGTCAGTGACAAAGTTGTGGAGAAGTACAGATCAGGGATGGGTTATAAAAAATATCAGAAACTTTGAACATCCTCAGCACCATTAAGTCCATTATTAAAAAATAGAAAGAATATGGCACCACAACAAACCTGCCAAGAGAGGACCACCCACCAAAACTCATGGACCAGGCAAGGATGGCATTAATCAGAGAGGCAACAAAGAGACTAAAGATAACCCTGAAGGAGCTGCAAAGCTCCACAGCGGAGATTGGATTATCTGTCCATAGGACCACTTTAAGCCGTACACTCCACAAAACTGGGCTTTACAGAAGAATGGCCAGAAAAAAGCCATTGCGTAAAGAAAAAAATAAGCAAACACGTTTGTTGTTCGCCAAAAGGCATGTGGGAGACTCCCCAAATATATGAAGAAGGTACTTTGGTCAGATGAGACTAAAATTGAGCTTTTTGGCCATCAAGGAAAACCATATCTGGCGCAAACCCAACACCTCTCATCACCCCGAGAACATCATCCCCACAGTGAAGCATGGTGGTGGCAGCATCATGCTGTGGGGATGTTTTTAACCGGCAGGGACTGGGAAACTGGTCAGAATTGAAGGAATGAAGGATTGCACTAAATACAGGGAAATTCTTGAGGCAAAGCTGTTTCAGTCTTCCAGAGATTTGAGACTGGGAAAGAGGTTCACTTTCCAGCAGGACAATGACCCTAAGCATACTGCTAAAGCAACACTTGAGTGGTTTAAGGGGAAACATTTAAATGTCTTGGAATGGCCTAGTCAAAGCACAGACCTCAAATCCTGCAGTGCCAGACATGTCCCCCTGCTTAAGCCAGTACATGTCCAGGCCCGTCTGAAGTTTGCTAGAGAGCATTTGGATGATCCAGAAGAAGATTGGGATAATGTCATATGGTCAGATGAAACCAAAATATAACTTTTTGGTAAAAACTCAACTCGTCGTGTTTGGAGGACAAAGAATACTGAGTTGCATCCAAAGAACACCATACCTACTGTGAAGCATTGGGGTGGAAACAATCATGCTTTGGGGCTGTTTTTCTGCAAAGGGACCAGGACGACTGATCCATGTAAAGGAAAGAATGAATGGGGCCATGTATCGTGAGATTTTGAGTGAAAACCTCCTTCCATCAGCAAGGGCATTGAAGATGAAACATGGCTGGGTCTTTCAGCATGACAATGATCCCAAACACACCGCCCGGGCAATGAAGGAGTGGCTTCGTAAGAAGCATTTCAAGGTCCTGGAGTGGCCTAGCCAGTCTCCAGATCTCAACCCCATAGAAAATCTTTGGAGGGAGTTGAAAGTCCGTGTTGCCCAGCAACAGCCCCAAAACATCACTGCTCTAGAGGAGATCTGCATGGAGGAATGGGCCAAAATACCAGCAACAGTGTGTGAAAACCTTGTGAAGACTTACAGAAAATGTTTGACCTCTGTCATTGCCAACAAAGGGTATATAACAAAGTATTGAGATAAACTTTTGTTATTGACAAAATACTTATTGTCCACCATAATTTGCAAATAAATGTATTAAAAATCCTACAATGTGATTTTCTGGATTTTTTTTCTCATTTTGTCTGTCATAGTTGAAGTGTACCTATTATGAAAATTACAGGCCTCTCATCTTTTTAAGTGGGAGAACTTGCACAATTGGTGGCTGACTAAATACTTTTTTGCCCCACTGTATGTATTGATTGAGGTGGACATAGTTACAAAGTTTATACAGTCTGGCTCTGATAAGGTGACTGTAGTGAGAGCATAATTGTATGACAGCCTGCTGCTGCATGCCTGCCTTAAGGGTCTATTATATTCCAAAACGTGTGTGCATACGCACAGCAGTGTTCTAGAACATTGGACCGTTGGCTTCCATACTTTTCAAATTCTCTGTGCAGCTCAAGCAATTTCTCTAACTGTCAACACATTCAAATTAATAGAGGATGTGTACCAGAGCCGCGTTGGTTGGTAATTGGTGCGCGTTCAGGCTCTCCGTCTCCCGTGGATGGGGGTCTCAGAGCCACATAGCTATGTCACAATAGCTCGCAGGACTATCGCGTCTCAGCATCTGTGGACTTTGATTTACGCTTTACCCAGCAGAACACTCCATTGCCCATGCATACAACATAACCTAATGTCAACTTCTATCAATAGAATGATTTCCCCAGTAAGGCTGGTACATCGGAACTTGAAGCATATGGTACAGATGTTCCATGAAGACAATGGTGGCTGATGTTTTGTACAGAGTGAGTGTTAAAAGGCTTCAAGGCACATTTTGATTGGGCATCATGGATAGCTAGAGAGTTTCTAGAGAGAGTCAGTTAGAGAATGACAGAAGGCCTGATTAACAGTGCACAGGGATATCCAGCCAGGGGAACCTACTCACCTGCATGGGTTATAGCAAGCACTACAGTCATACAACCCTGGCTTTGAGTTACCAGGCAGAAGCCTTTGAAACTGTTGCCTTCAGGTTTAAAGACACTTGCCTGCATAGGAACTGTGGAGACTGTGTGGTGGCATGCACGTCTCTATCCAAAGCCAACGACTCTCATTGTTACGGCATGGGAGACATTTTAAAATGCTACGGCATGTTGAAACATTCAGAGCGAGTAGCATTTGGCATTTATAGGACGCTCATCAACGCTTTGCCCATTAAGGCAATCCCCATGCACATGCAGCTCTCCCCTCTCCTTCATTTAGTACTGCATGTATTTTAGTGGAATTAGGGGAAAGGTTGTGTGTTTCCTCACAGCATTTAACTTACCATCCTCACTGTACTGCTGTTGGCTTCTTTTTCCTTCTTCTCCTGCTTGCTTTAATTATGGTAACATCTCATGCCAGCTACTAAACGTTGCCTGACAACAAAACTCCATACTGTACTACTGTATGCATGGGTTAACACCTGTGGGACTCAGTTGAAGAAGAAAATGTAAAATAGGATCAGAATCAGATGGGAATCTTTGAGGGTTGAGGCCAGGCTGAGTACAGCGGCTTCACATTGCAACTGTATGAACACCATGTAAAGTCACAATCAATCTCTAGAGATCTAAGCTTACAGTACTGTGGCCAAGCATGCGAGTTGCTGTTAGCTAGTTACACATGCTGATCCCACCGTCACCAATTTGTAACGAACCTTTAAGGCCACAGAAACTCACACGTTGTTTGTTGACTAGCATAAACAGTCTAGGACACTAATTTTCCATGAAATAATCAAGTTGTGTTTTATTTGGATGAACAGACAGAGCACCCCAAAACTGACCCGCCGCACAAAAAGCCTTCTGAAAAACTCTCTCAACATGCCTCCCACATCCTCACATTTGCATAACATTGTGTGATAGGTTTTCGAATGTGTAAACATTACAGTACTAACAGTTATCTATTACAAATGTGAGGAAACATTTAAACTACTAGGTGAAAAGCTATACTCTCTGTGTCTTCAATAGTCTCAGTGATAAGACTCTTAACATCTTAACTGTCATATTGTGGACCAACAGCAGAGTATTTACATTTTAGTCATTGTTATCCAGAGCAACTTACCATAGTGAGTGCATTTTTGTGCTGGTCCCCTGTGGGAATCAAACCCACAACCCTGGCATTGCAAGGGCCAAGCTCTACCAACTGAGCCATACAGGAGCAGACAAGGCAACAGTGACTAAGTGTGTCGAAACACCACTTTCTGACTCAATGACTTTGACAGTGTAATGGTCTCAAGGCGAAATGAGATTCACATCATTTAATAAAGAAGGCCCATGCATTAACTTATGGAGCCATGTGCTGCTGTGAGAGGCATGCTAAGCAACACTGCTAAGGGTCTACAGATCTGAAACATGCTAGCCTTACAGTGTACCCGCTTGGCCTATGGGATCTATTGCATGATATTGGGTAGTAGCTGGCAGGGCATTCATTTACAATGCCGTCAGTGCTTTACAGTTAAAAAGTCCCTGGGGCTGGAGTTTAGTGGGGGAAAACGCTTCATACTCCTCTGGAAGAAACATTTGGGAGAAAAATTAGGAAGGAGGACATAGAACAGGACACATAGGAAGCAAAGGGCAAAGCAAAACGGTTTCCACTGTAACAATGGGTTCAGTTTGAGAGTTAATCAGAGTTAAACTTAATCTGCTGCTGTCTGGCACCATGCCCTGCCACAACAACATCTTAATGGAGTCCCTATGCAACCCTAACCCATTTTACCAAACAGTTTAGGTTAATTCTTCGCTGGCGTGATTAGATTTGTCCATTTGATTGTCATGCCATACCGTCTTATCTCGACCAATTCTGACTGACCCGTCCCTCTGGATTGGAGGAAAACAATGACCTTCAGTTATGTAATCAAAATAATGTACTACGAATCCGGTTCGAAAGCTAACTTTGGTCAACTCTGAGATAAACTCGGGATAGCCGGTGACACGAAAGTGGCTCACCTTTTAGCCAAATACATTTCTATGGCAACAAATCCTTCAGAACTAACCTGAGGGGTATACTACAAAGCCAGCTAACTTTGACAAACCCAAAATAACTATTGATTTTCTGGTTTATTAAGAAATCTAAACTTAGATATATGTTTTTAGTTGTTGAGTCAATTGTACCTTTATTTAACGAGGCAAGTCAGTTAAGAACAAATTCTTATTTACAATGACAGCCTACCCCAGTGACGCTGGGCCAATTGTGCGCCGCCCTATGGGACTCCCAATCACGGCCAGATGTGATGCAGCCTGGATTTGAACCGAGTACTGCAGTGACGCCTCTTACACTGAGATGCAGTGTCTTAGACCACTGCACCACTCGGGAGCCAAGTCTCCATTTCAAGCTTATCTAACTCATTGATGCTGCTTTGTAGTATACCACTCTGCTCCGGGGCAGGCTAACTCAGGGTTAACTCCATTTATCCTGAAGGAAGTGTCTGAGGACCAATAAAATCAGATTCCTATCACATTACACATTTAGTAATAATAGGATACATTTGCAACTTCCCGCACAGTAAAACCTTTGTATGACTTAATACAATTATTTTATCCATAGGAGTGGGAAAAATGGTGCTTGTGGATTGATAAAGCACACCAAAGACAGCATTAACGATGCGTAAGAAAAGAAAGATGGCACTTCCCATAGCCTATTTCACAACATAGCTTGCTTACTTTGCTATTTAATAACATTTTCTTAATTTTGATTTCAGCAAAAATCTGACTCTGACTCGCCCATGGATTGATGTTTTAGCATTGTTTCAATGAAGAGTTTGCCATTAAATTAGCCATGTGCAACATGAATGTGCAATTTCAAGCCTGGTTCGAGCAGGCTCGAGTAAGTGACGGGTGCACAATCAATATCCACCTTCGTAACGTGGATGAAGCCTGGGCTGGAATGTGAAGCTAACTGAAGCTAGCTAACTTCAGAAATGTCTGAGTACATCTAGCTAGATTCGTCGTAAACCACTCTGGTCTCATTAGCAAGGTGAATATAACCACGAGCACACCATTTACTTAGAAGACTGAAATAGGATAATTAGGCCTCAGGTCCAAGTCTAACCAATAAGCACCTATTTGCTATTGCTAACTAATGGCATACTATCCTGAGAGAGCTCTGTACAGTAACAGTGTAATAACCTAGCTCTCTCTGCCCAGGGTCTCACTTTGAGTGGATTGCCCAGCAGCAGTAGCAGTAGCAGCTGTAGCAGTAGCAGCAGTAGCAGCAGCAGCAGTAGCAGCAGTAGCAGCAGTAGCAGTAGCAGTAGCAGCAGCAGCAGTAGTAGCAGCTGTAGCAGTAGTAGCAGTAGCAGCAGTAGCAGTAGCAGCAGTAGCAGTAGCAGCAGTAGCAGCAGTAGTAGCAGTAGCAGTAGCCGCAGTAGCAGCAGTAGCAGTAGCAGAAGCAGAAGCCTGACTAGACCTCTGTAAATACCAGAGGAACACAGATCAGGGACGACCACACAGCATCTGTCCCACCACTGTCCAATTGGCCCGGGCAGATTAAATTAATATGGAGTTTTGCTTCTCCCTTGTGTAAAGGGATTAGTGTCTCATATGTGTATCCAGGCAGAGAGGGAGGGAGGGGACAGGGACCTCTCTGACAGAACAGTCCCTAAGTAACACTGGTCAGACAGAGGAGCAACATCAGAAGGGTGGTGTGGTGGCTGTCCTGTCTGTGTATTCAGGCAAAGCCTCTTGTTGTGACAGGACACTGAAGACGATTTGGGAAGATTACATCAGGGTCACACAGACATAATACACATACATAACAAGCTGAAATCTAATCAATCTTATCATCGATATTACAGCATTTGTAACATGATATATAATACCTTGCTGCTGCTTACTGAGACAATCAAACAATGTTGCATGACAAGGGCAAAGTGTACAGCATTGTATACAAAAGCAGGGGGATGACAATGTTCCAACACCTGATTTTAACAGTCTGTTAGCAAAGCATACACAGTGCCATTTCTCCCCTCAGTGAAGGTAAACAGCAGCCTACGCTCTCTGTGAGCTCACAGCAGACCTCAGAGTAAATAAAGCTCAGAGATTTCGATCAAGGAAGGCGCTGGAGCAGGCAGGGGGGAAAGAGCAGCTAGGCTGAAAGGAGGAGAGTAGCTTTCAGAGACACAACAATTACTGGGAGTCCACCAGCAGCCTTTCTATACAGAACATGATGCAGTGAAAGGACTAGTAAGTCGTAGGAACTCGGAGCCTTGGACGGATATTGATTTAACCCAGCATAGATGACGAGAACTATTCGAGAACTATTCGTGTCCCATGTTTGTATGGTCGTAGTACTACATGAGGTGGCTGTGTAGGCAGAGGTAAGACACACAAACCAAACAGTTGAGTATGACAACTTTTTACACTCGTTAGATATAAAAAAGACACACTTGTTTAGTTTGAAGGTAGCAAGCACCAAGCATCCTCCTCTGTCATCATTTGCATTAGAATGTGTTCCATAATGAATGCCTCACTGGAGACATGTATCAGTAGCACCAGCAGGAAGGAGAACGTGCCTGCCGACATAATCCTCACCACTAGTAATTCCCATAGACATAATTACTGTGCTTAGCCCTGCTGTACCAAAGCATTCCCTAACAATATACCAGCTTGACTCCTCTTTTATCCCCATTAAAGTCACAACGTGCCTGCCAACACAGTGCATGTAGGGTACAGTGGAGGACTTGCATCATTTTGCACAAGAGGAGGAACTCTCTGTAAATGAACACCAAACAACAATTCAATCTACCGATACTGTGTGGTGAATGTTGAGGATGCATCTGATTCACTTAACAAACATTTTAAATGACCTGAAATCGCCCTATCAAAATTAAGAGCTGATGTCCAAAATGTAATGCATACTAAAATTGATGTGTCTCTCCCAGTGAAGTCCCTTGGACTTTAGAGAGCATTAGATACTAAGAGTCACGGCAGTGATACTGACGGATAATGACAGCCTCTGTCTTCTGTTCTCTCCAACTGATACTGTAAGAACTCTGACGGGATGTCAGAGAAACATGTGCAGTGTCCTCCTTCCGTCTGGCCAGCCAGACTTTCGAAGAACACAGCATTGAGACACAGGCAGCTCTGAGAGAGCTTGAGGAGCGGTACCTGTGGTCTGAGAGAGCTTGAGGAGCAGTCCCTGTGGTCTGAGAGAGTTTGAGGAGCAGTCCCTGTGGTCTGAGAGAGCTTGAGGAGCGGTCCCTGTGGTCTGAGAGAGCTTGAGGAGCAGTCCCTGTGGTCTGAGAGAGCATGAGGAGCAGTCCCTGTGGTCTGAGAGAGCTTGAGGAGCAGTCCCTGTGGTCTGAGAGGGCTTGAGGAGCGGTCCCTGTGGTCTGAGAGAGCTTGAGGAGCGGTCCCTGGAGCGAGCGAGCTTGAGGAGCGGTCCCTGTGGTCTGAAAGAGCTTGAGGAGCGGTCCCTGTGGTCTGAGAGAGCTTGAGGAGCAGTCCCTGTGGTCTGAGAGAGCTTGAGGAGCGGTCCCTGTGGTCTGAAAGAGCTTGAGGAGCGGTCCCTGTGGTCTGAGAGAGCTTGAGGAGCGGTCCCTGTGGTCTGAGAGAGCTTGAGGAGCGGTCCCTGTGGTCTGAGAGAGCTTGAGGAGCGGTCCCTGTGGTCTGAGAGAGCTTGAGGAGCGGTCCCTGTGGTCTGAGAGAGCTTGAGGAGCGGTCCCTGTGGTCTGAGAGAGCTTGAGGAGCAGTCCCTGTGGTCTGAGAGGGCTTGAGGAGCAGTCCCTGTGGTCTGAGAGAGCTTGAGGAGCGGTCCCTGGGCGAGCGAGCTTGAGGAGCGGTCCCTGTGGTCTGAAAGAGCTTGAGGAGCGGTCCCTGTGGTCTGAGAGAGCTTGAGGAGCAGTCCCTGTGGTCTGAGAGAGCTTGAGGAGCGGTCCCTGTGGTCTGAAAGAGCTTGAGGAGCGGTCCCTGTGGTCTGAGAGAGCTTGAGGAGCGGTCCCTGTGGTCTGAGAGAGCTTGAGGAGCGGTCCCTGTGGTCTGAGAGAGCTTGAGGAGCGGTCCCTGTGGTCTGAGAGAGCTTGAGGAGCGGTCCCTGTGGTCTGAGAGAGCTTGAGGAGCGGTCCCTGTGGTCTGAGAGAGCTTGAGGAGCGGTCCCTGTGGTCTGAGAGAGCTTGAGGAGCGGTCCCTGTGGTCTGAGAGAGCTTGAGGAGCGGTCCCTGTGGTCTGAAAGAGCTTGAGGAGCAGTCCCTGTGGTCTGAGAGAGCTTGAGGAGCGGTCCCTGTGGTCTGAGAGAGCTTGAGGAGCGGTCCCTGTGGTCTGAGAGGGCTTGAGGAGCGGTCCCTGTGGTCTGAGAGGGCTTGAGGAGCGGTCCCTGTGGTCTGAAAGAGCTTGAGGAGCAGTCCCTGTGGTCTGAGAGAGCTTGAGGAGCGGTCCCTGTGGTCTGAGAGAGCTTGAGGTGCGGTCCCTGGAGCGAGCGAGCTTGAGGAGCGGTCCCTGTGGTCTGAAAGAGCTTGAGGAGCGGTCCCTGTGGTCTGAGAGAGCTTGAGGAGCGGTCCCTGTGGTCTGAAAGAGCTTGAGGAGCGGTCCCTGTGGTCTGAGAGAGCTTGAGGAGCAGTCCCTGTGGTCTGAGAGAGCTTGAGGAGCGGTCCCTGTGGTCTGAGAGAGCTTGAGGAGCGGTCCCTGTGGTCTGAGAGAGCTTGAGGAGCGGTCCCTGTGGTCTGAGAGAGCTTGAGGAGCGGTCCCTGTGGTCTGAGAGGGCTTGAGGAGCGGTCCCTGTGGTCTGAAAGAGCTTGAGGAGCGGTCCCTGTGGTCTGAGAGAGCTTGAGGAGCGGTCCCTGTGGTCTGAGAGAGCTTGAGGAGCGGTCCCTGTGGTCTGAGAGAGCTTGAGGAGCGGTCCCTGTGGTCTGAGAGAGCTTGAGGAGCGGTCCCTGTGGTCTGAAAGAGCTTGAGGAGCGGTCCCTGTGGTCTGAGAGAGCTTGAGGAGCAGTCCCTGTGGTCTGAGAGAGCTTGAGGAGCAGTCCCTGTGGTCTGAGAGAGCTTGAGGAGCGGTCCCTGTGGTCTGAGAGAGCTTGAGGAGCGGTCCCTGTGGTCTGAGAGAGCTTGAGGAGCGGTCCCTGTGGTCTGAGAGAGCTTGAGGAGCAGTCCCTGTGGTCTGAGAGAGCTTGAGGAGCGGTCCCTGTGGTCTGAGAGAGCTTGAGGAGCGGTCCCTGTGGTCTGAGAGAGCTTGAGGAGCGGTCCCTGTGGTCTGAGAGAGCTTGAGGAGCGGTCCCTGTGGTCTGAGAGAGCTTGAGGAGCGGTCCCTGTGGTCTGAGAGAGCTTGAGGAGCGGTCCCTGTGGTCTGAGAGAGCTTGAGGAGCGGTCCCTGTGGTCTGAGAGAGCTTGAGGAGCGGTCCCTGTGGTCTGAGAGAGCTTGAGGAGCGGTCCCTGTGGGGTTGAACGTACACACCGCACACCGCAAAGTTGATTCGGTTCCAGAGACGCTGAGAGGACTTGTCATCCTGGCTGCAACAGTAAGCTACAGACAGAGACAATATTATTAGTAGCTAGGTAGACTACACACACTGGCAGAGAACGTCTTCATCTGTGTGGGTGCAGCCTCTGTTACAGCATACAGCTGACTTCAAAAGAGTGAGCAGCATCACATAGCAGCATTTCCTTTGCTGGCTAATGGCTTTTCTTTAAGAGGTTCTTCCTTTCCTCTACCTGACAAGGCAGAGAGAGAACACCATATTTTCAGCCTACTGTACCTAATTCGTGAAATAACAAGAGGAATACAACTTCCGGCGCCGACAGAGATGGCCGCCTCGCTCGCGTTCCTAGGAAACTATGCAGTTTTTTGTTTTTTTACGTGTTATTTCTTACACTAGTACCCCAGGTCATCTTAGGTTTCTTTACATACAGCCGACAAGAACTACTGAATATAAGATCAGCGTCAACTCACCATCAGTACGACCAAGAATATGTTTTTCGCGACGCGGATCCTGTGTTCTGCCTTACAACCAGTGTAACCGAGTGGATCACATGCAGCGACCCAAAAAAAAAACGACTCAGAAAAAGAGGGAAACGAAGCGGTCTTCTGGTCAGACTCCGGAGACGGGCACATCGTGCACCACTCCCTAGCATTCTTCTTGCCAATGTCCAGTCTCTTGACAACAAGGTTGATGAAATCCGAGCAAGGGTAGCATTCCAGAGGGACATCAGAGACTGTAACGTTCTTTGCTTCACGGAAACATGGCTCACTGGAGAGACGCAATCCGGCGGTGCAGCCAGCGGGTTTCTCCACGCATCGCGCCGACAGAAACAAACATCTTTCTGGTAAGAAGAGGGGCGGGGCGTATGTCTTATGGCCAACGTGACATGGTGTGATGAAAGAAACATACAGGAACTCAAATCCTTCTGTTCACCTGATTTAGAATTCCTCACAATCAAATGTAGACCGCATTATCTACCAAGAGAATTCTCTTCGATTATAATCACAGCCGTATATATCCCCCCAAGCAGACACATCGATGGCTCTGAACGAACTTTATTTAACTC
>NC_056444.1:64587732-64642732 GCF_018296145.1 Oncorhynchus tshawytscha | reverse complement strand
ATCAAACCCTCTCCACCTTGTTGAACACAACACCAGGTCACCTAATCAAACCCTCTCCACCTAGTTGAACACAACACCAGATCCGGTCACCCAATCAAACCCTCTCCACCTTGTTGAACACAACACCAGATCACCTAATCAAACCCTCTCCACCTAGTTGAACACAACACCAGGTCACCTAATCAAACCCTCTCCATCTAGTTGAACACAACACCAGGTCACCTAATCAAACTCTCTCCACCTAGTTGAACACAACACCAGATCACCTAATCAAACCCTTTCCACCTAGTTGAACACAACACCAGGTCACCTAATCAAACCCTCTCCACCTAGTTGAACACAACACCAGGTCACCTAATCAAACTCTCTCCACCTAGTTGAACACAACACTAGATCACCTAATCAAACCCTCTCCACCTAGTTGAACACAACACCAGGTCACCTAATCAAACTCTCTCCACCTAGTTGAACACAACACCAGGTCACCTAATCAAACCCTCTCCACCTAGTTGAACACAACACCAGGTCACCTAATCAAACTCTCTCCACCTTGTTGAACACAACACCAGATCACCTAATCAAACTCTCTCCACCTAGTTGAACACAACACCAGATCTGGTCACCTAATCAAACCCTCTCCACCTAGTTGAACACAACACCAGATCTGGTCACCTAATCAAACCCTCTCCACCTTGTTGAACACAAGACCAGATCTGGTCACCTAATCAAACTCTCTCCATCTAGTTGAACACAACACCAGATCACCTAATCAAACCCTCTCCACCTAGTTGAACACAACACCAGATCTGGTCACCTAATCAAACCCTCTCCACCTAGTTGAACACAACACCAGATCTGGTCACCTAATCAAACTCTCTCCACCTAGTTGAACACAACACCAGATCACCTAATCAAACCCTCTCCACTTCGTCGTCTAGCCTTGGCTTATCAGAATAAGCAGGCTGTCCCACATGCATTTTGTATGATGCTCTCACTTGTGTATACACTTAAACACTACACAAACACACACACTCTCACACACACTCACTATCTATTCACTAACATAAAATCACTTAATCACGTACATGTATAGTACACACAACACCTGCACCTGCGGAGGTACCTATATCAGGTTTGAGAGTACACAGTCAAGGCAATATAGTTGAATTCATGTTGTATCCCCTCAGGCCCAGAGACTGCTGCTCCAGGATGGGTCTCTAGCCCACTTCACCATCCAGAGTTCCTCAGTCCTACCCACCATCACCCTGGGCCTGCCAGCCAATGCCAGGGTAAGCATATCACACAACCTGAAGAAAAGTATGTAGACCTGTAGATGTTATGGAGGTTATGAATTCAATGCTTTTCATTATTATAATGAGATTGCAAAAAATAACAACACTAAGATTCTTCTTTGATAGCAACTAGTTAACTTTTCGCCACATTCTATGTGTATGTGTGCAGAGTGATGGAGACTTGTCCCCTCTGAAGGTGGGTCGGGTGCCTATGGTGACGGGAGGCCAGTCTGTCTACCTTCCCCTGGGGACGGAGGAGCAGAGTGGGTCGCTGTCCCCTCACTTCCAGCCTGTCCTCATCCTGGAGCCCTCCGGACTGGTGCACGCCCCAATGCTCGCTGGTGAGACACCACAGCATTCAAATACAATTCTGGCTTGTAATAAGTTTGACGTCCAATAAACATTGCCTTTGTATATGGTAGTGAAAATTCCTTTCACATGTAACTTGACTTTGACATAGAACAGGAGAAGTCCTTGCCAGGAATGTGTTACTTAAAAGTCTGAAACAATACTGAATTGCTAAACTGGATTCTGTCGGCATCAGGACTTTTCTTCAGCCTCCCGTGAAAGAGCTATGAAGAAAATGTTTATGCTGCTGTCATAGGTATTGTGATACTGCCACCTTGTGGCCTTGACAAACAGTCAGACTTATAGCCACACTCTGCCTGTCTCCCCTGGTCTCAGTTCCAGGCCTGGGCCCTGTTCCTCTGCAGTTTTCCCCCCAGACGGATCATCTGGCCCCGGAAGGGGGCCCTCACAAGCCTCTGAGCCGGACTCGCTCAGAGCCCCTGCCCCAGAGCCCCAGATCCCTTCACCCCCATCTGCTGCAGCAGCACCACAACAGCCAACTATTGGAGAGACTTAAACAGCAGACACATCTGGGAAAGGTGAGTGACTAACACACCCTCACAAATCTGTCTTTGCTCACATATACTCTCATGCTCACTCACTCTGTTGTAATGGATTCTTTTTGTACAATCCAAGGGGTGCTTCATCTGCCAGCAGCTGTCTTTTTTTGGCAGAAATACCTTGATAGAATTTAGTGAATAAAGCTAAATGGATCATTATTTGTGTGTTCAAGCTGATGTCTAAGACCAGTGAGAAGCCTCGTCTCAAACAGATCCCCTCAGAGGACATGGACTCTGAGGAGGTGGGGCCAGCACCCAGCGATATCTATCAGGGCAGAGCAAGGGCGGAGTCACTGAGGGAGGCGGAGCTCGTGTCTGCGGCAGACAGCCAGGGAGGACAGATCAACCTGCAACACACACTGATACTCAACCAGGTAAGATACAGACACAGAGGATGGTAGAGGAACACTAGAACATGTCTCCTTCAACTTCCAGCAGAGAGCAGCAAAGGGTTTTATATTTTGTTCGTGCAGGTTTGGCATACTCTTATTTATATAGATTTCTGTGGGTTGAAAATCACAACAATCTCCCTCGCTCTATCTCCCTTCCTCTATCTCCCTTCCTCTATCTCCCTTCCTCTATCTCCCTTCCTCTATCTCCCTCCCTCTATCTCCCTTCCTCTATCTCCCTTCCTCTATCTCCCTTCCTCTATCTCCCTCTCTCTATCTCCCTCGCTCTATCTCCCTAGTCGTTGCTATGGGAGAAACAGAAACAGCTGCAGCAGCTGCGTCGCCAGACAGCCCACATGGAGACACTGGCGGTACCCATTATGCTTGGCGGTGCCCACCGCCCCCTCTCCCGTACCCAGTCCTCGCCAGCCTCCACATCCCTCACGTTGCCAGACAAACCCCTACCCCTGCCCACCCCAGAACCACAGAGCAAACCACGCTTCACCACCGGTAAGAAGTGAACCACACACACAGGCACACTGCCACCACGAGGACCTACCTAGGTGGAGGTTATTATCCCTACTGTGGCCGTGTTTCAATCTGAGGCCTGGTCAGGGATTCTCTGATAAGTTGATATTATTTAATTGCATTTTTTAAATGAACTTTCTCATTGTGGTTAGATCTGTCTTAAAGCTGTTGATTTGGAGGAAATGGGTAGTAATCACTGGAAATAGTCTCGTTAATGTCTGTCTGTGTTTGGTTGCAGGTCTGGTTTATGACTCTCAGATGCTGAAGCACCAGTGCACATGTGGTGACAACAGCAGCCACCCAGAGCATGCTGGGAGGATCCAGAGTATCTGGTCACGTCTCCAGGAGAGAGGTCTCAGGGGCCAGTGTGAGGTACAAACATCACCATTGTCATTACACACGTATTACACATACATCCATATCACTGATTACAAGTTACTAGAAGACACCATAGCTGTCTCCACCTGGTCCCTTATCTGTTGCTCTGTCTGGTCTGTGTTCCAACAGACTATCCGAGGTAGGAAGGCCACTCTGGAGGAGCTGCAGTCGGTCCATTCAGAGCGTCATGTCCTTCTATATGGCACCAACCCTCTCAACCGCCTCAAACTGGACAACCGCAAGCTGTCCGGTACGTCCTCACTACAGATGTTATGATGTACTGGTCTACTGCATCAGGCCTTGTGCCAGAAGCCTTTAGGTCAGTGGTTGCCAACGCTGGTTTTGAGTACCCCTAACAGTACACATTTTTGTTGTAGCCCGAGACAAACATGCCTGATTCAACTCATTGTGGGCCCAAAGATTAGTTGACAAGTTGAATCAGGTGTGCTTGTCGGGGGCTACAATAATAATGTGTGCTGTTAGGAGTACTCGAGGACCGGAGTTGGGAACCACTGCTTTACGTAACTGGTAACAGTTTGGCAACAGCACTGTAAAGTAAAGCTACTTACTCTGGTGTCCCTAGTAACTCTGGTGTCCCTAGTAACTCTGGTGTCTCTAACTCTGGTGTCCCTAGTAACTCTGGTGTCCCTAGTAACTCTGGTGTCCCTAGTAACTCTGGTGTCCCTAGTAACTCTGGTGTCTCTAGTAACTCTGGTGTCCCTAGTAACTCTGGTGTCTCTAACTCTGGTGTCTCTAACTCTGGTGTCCCTAGTAACTCTGGTGTGTCTGGTGTCCCTAGTAACTCTGGTGTCCCTAGTAACTCTGGTGTCCCTAGTAACTCTGGTGTCCCTAGTAACTCTGGTGTCCCTAGTAACTCTGGTGTCTCTAGTAACTAGTCTGGTGTCCCTAGTAACTCTGGTGTCCCTAGTAACTCTGGTGTCCCTAGTAACTCTGGTGTCCCTAGTAACTCTGGTGTCCCTAGTAACTCTGGTGTCCCTAGTAACTCTGGTGTCCCTAGTAACTCTGGTGTCCCTAGTAACTCTGGTGTCTCTACTCTGGTGTAACTCTGGTGTGTCTGGTGTCCTAGTAACTCTGGTGTCCCTGGTGTCCCTAGTAACTAGTAACTCTGGTGTCCCTAGTAACTCTGGTGTCTCTAGTAACTCTGGTGTCCCTAGTAACTCTGGTGTCCCTAGTAACTCTGGTGTCTCTAGTAACTCTGGTGTCCCTAGTAACTCTGGTGTCCCTAGTAACTCTGGTGTCTCTAGTAACTCTGGTGTCCCTAGTAACTCTGGTGTCTCTAGTAACTAGGGATTTGCCTTTGGTTAAAGTTACAGTATTGATAGCACTTTGGAATCCGTTATGTTTAGTAGTCCACTCAGTCATGTATTTAAGTTGTCACTACAGTGATGGTACACAAACGTACAGTAATGTCTGCTACTCATTTCTAATGTAAAATTGTTTGAAAAGGAGCTGTTAACATTGATTGTTTGGTTAATAAAACTTCTCTGCGTTTTTCTCCCTCAGGCATTCTCTCTCAAAGGATGTTTGTGATGCTGCCATGTGGAGGAGTAGGGGTACGTGAGAGGCCCAACACACACACATTTTCCCCTAGCTCTCTCTCACTCACAACACGCACAACATTTCTCGATTTCAGTTGGCAATTCTTCCCTCCAAGTCCTTGACAACGGTTATATGATACAGTCCATTCAGATTGATTAGAGTGATGGTAGTTGTTGCTGTTGTTTCCAGGAGAGGGCCATGAGAAGACGAGGCGGTGGAAATGAAAGAGGAAAACATGAGTGCGTTGGGACATGTCAATAAATTGCCTGACGATCTCCATCGGACCATGACAATTCAAACTAATAGAAACAATATGCGCATGACGAGGGATTAAAGACATGCCTTCAATTTCATTGTCTGAGCCAGACGGCTAGAAATGCGAGTTTGTGAACAAACAGAAAAAATGGATAGATAAAATGGAGTGGACAGGAGAATGTTTAAGTCCCTGAGGGAATGCCAACCCCTCAGGTCTGTATATACAACACCATGTATGCATGGTCCTCTGTTGCCTGCATAGCAAATCTCTATGGCACAGAGTGTGTCTGTGTAAATATATCACACAGCTATGTTATAGTCCGGTAAATGATTGAGGTGAGGTCTGTTTGCCTCCAAAACCAGTGTGCCTGTAGTACTATTAGTTGGTGTTGTTTAAACCATGGACAGAAAAACACTTCACCTGATGCACTGGAACTCCCTATAGCATGCTAGCAGATTCTAAACGCATGCTTATGACCGGTTCCATCCAGCTTGACTGCTGTCCTGTCACTCACCCTCATGTTGTTTTGTTTTTGATTGGCAGGTGGATAATGACACAATCTGGAACGAGTCTCATACATCCACGGCGTCGCGCATGGCTGCAGGCAGCGTCACAGAGCTGGCCTTCAGAGTGGCCAAAGGAGAACTCAAGGTAAGACACCGATCTGTACTCCACTCCTCATCCAATCACGCTCTGGTCTGCCTCACCAACTGCCTTAGGCCACTTGACAAAGAATGCTGAATGATAATGTTTTGTTTGACTGTTTCTCTCCAGAATGGCTTTGCAGTGGTGAGACCCCCAGGCCACCATGCTGACCCCTCCAACCCAATGTGAGTCTGTTTCATATTCTCATATCTACTGTGTGTGTGTTGATTTTCGTGTATACTATACTCCTTGTGGTGGTGCGTGCCCAGGCTAACCACAGCGGGCTCTGCTGAGCTTTGCAGTGTCAGCAGCCTGTCTGACGATGGATATTTATGGCCTGATAGTGAAGCTGGGAAGGAGAAGAACAGAGAAGATTTATGCCTCTTCTCTACTCTCCTCCGATTAGTGTGCTGAGTTGGCTCCTAGGAATTCCACCATTTTCTCTCTTATCCTAACCACTATCATCTTGTAGTGATAATGTATGTTTCTCTGCCCTCCACCCTCTCTCTCTCTCTCTGTCTCTCTCTCTGCCTCTCTCTCTCTGCCTTTCTGCCTCTCTGCCTCTCTTTCTCTGCCTCTCTCTCTCTCTCTCTCTCTCTCTCTCTCTCTCTGCTACAGGGGTTTCTGCTATTTCAACTCAGTGGCCATTGCAGCCAAACAGCTGCAGCAGAAACTGAGTGCCAACAAGATCCTCATCGTTGACTGGGTAAGGGACTACAGTTGGAGTGGTTGTAACATTGACAGTAGCAGCGCTATTTGTGTTGCTGGTGTCCTCGTCTCAGTTGACTTAGTACTATTTTGACAATAACTACTAGTACTGACCTTCATGATGTACTGTATGTATAAACACATTAATTATGTACAGGTAACTGCCAAAATAAAGGAAACACCAACAGTGTCTTAATAGTGCGTTGGGCCACCACGAGCCTCCAGCACAGCATCAATGCGCATTGGCATAGATTCTGCAAGTGTCTGGAACTCTATTGGAGGGAGGCGACACCATTCTTCCATGAGAAATTCCATCATTTGGTGTTTTGTTGATGGTGGTGGAAAACACTCAGGCGCCGCTCCAGAATCCCTTTAAACCCCCTATGCTCCTTTGAGATCTCTTCTAGCCATGGTAGCCAACATAATGAACAACTGGGCATTTTTATACATAACCCTAAGCATTATGGGATGTTTTATTTGCTTAATTAACTCAGGAATTACACCTGTGTGGAAGCACTGCTTTTAATATACTTTGTATCCCTCATTTACTTGTGTTTCCTTTATTCTGGCAGTATGTGTACATGTATGTAAACACAGGTACAGTATACACATGAGTTCTGTCTCACATTAGTTACTGGTTACTATTGATTAGGCCTAGGATATGACATAACACGAGACAGCAGTTATTGGTTTTAATGTTACCAAATGTTCTCTTCCATCTCTGTCCTGCGGTTAGGATGTTCACCATGGTAATGGGACCCAGGAAGTGTTTTACAATGATCCCAGTGTGCTGTATATCTCACTGCATCGCTATGACGATGGCAACTTCTTCCCTGGCAGCGGCGGGCCGGCTGAGGTAATTGACATCATTGGTTCAGCTCTACACGGTGAATTCTGCTAGTAGGCTCAGACAACGTCAAGAGAAACTCAAAGAGCTAGCTAGGTTCCAAAGTTACAGTGGAGAGATGTCTGTCGAGATTATACTACATGTGCTGTGCCTCTAGCACCTCTATGTTACTCTTATTGACTGTATCCTCCTCTCCTTGAGAATGATTTGTCTCAGTAGGTCTCTGTCTGTGTTATAGGTGGGATCTGGTGCTGGAGAGGGCTTCAATGTTAATGTGGCCTGGACTGGAGGTCTGGACCCCCCTATGAGTGATGCTGAGTACATCACTGCTTTTAGGTAAGACCGCTCTGACCAAGGTTATTATAGTAAACTGAAACTAAAACAAAAACGAATCATGAAAAAGGTCAACTGAAATAAAATAATGAACTAACAGAAAATACCAAAACTATACTGAAACTGTTATCTTTGACTGACTCCAAAACTAACCAAAATAAAAACCATAATGAATTATGTTCAGTTTTTGTCTGGAAAGTTTGGGCAAAAATATAATGGAGTATTCAATGGGGTTTCTAGCTTTTTTGTAATGGGGTTTTCAAGCAATGTCACATTGAGATTCACTTTTGCTGCAGTGGGCTAAATCAGGAAAGGAATAAATAATTGGTAGTCTTAAACAAATCTACTTAGAAATAAAAGTATAGACCTAAAAAAAACAAGACACTTGACCATGTCAGATATAGAGTTGAAATGTATAACATTTTGAGTTTGCATCCCAATATTACACTTTATATAAATCACAGAATATAAATATATCGAAACTGTTTGACATAGAAACACTGGATTGTTGTCATGTTTTTATTATGAAATTATGAAAATTATGAACAACATTCCACCCATAGGGTCAAAGACGGCGCTTTTGGTCATTGACTGCAGGAAAGGGCTACTCAGTGAGATGACGTTGCCACGGTGAGCGCCGCAAGCTATTGGTCGCGTTCCCACGTTCAGACCTTGCATGAATCAACCATGTCATCGACTGTGCAGTCGGGCACCAGATTGCAATAACATGTTGGTTGTGTTCCTTTACTCAGACGTTGTTGACGCATGCCAGATCTTACAACAGATAGATAGATATTATACGTATCAGTTAACCACATCATATGCTATAGCAGTCTGGTGCCTGACTGTACATTCGGTGACATGCACACAACTGTTGGTTGATGCATGCAGCATCTAAGCGGGGGAATGCGACCTTGATGTGATTAGCTAAGAGGTAAAATACCTATCCAGGTATTGTGAGATCTGGCAGGCGTCAGCAACGTCTGAGTAGAGAAACGTGCCCATTGAGATAAGTGCGATGCAAGACTGCTCTCACACAGTCACACAGAGTACCTGCGCATGTGCACGGGTGCGCTTCACTCTGCTACAACATGGTAACTTCAGGACCAAAACAGCAGAGAAGTTTAGCCTCACATTTCAACACTCCTGGTTGTTGAGGAAATTGACCCACTACTACTGTTTACTTGGTGCGTCTTTGTCATCTCGCTGACGCTACATTTAAACCTAATGTAACTTGACCTGACCCATCACGTTGTTTTACTGCTCCCCAGTGGCAAGAAGTGACATCACCAAAAAAATCAAAAATAAACAACACGTTGGAAGCTATACGGACACGCATGTTGCCCAAATCAATGACGTGTGTCTCACAGTTGAAAGTCGGGTGGAGACGAATGGTTAGTTGAGTCAGATGTCCTGATAATATCCCCTTAGCAGCCAGTGTTCCCAGCTAGCTAGTTTATGATGCAGCATGACTCTAGTTAAAAGGTGTAAAATGAAGTGATGTTTATTTCGACGGGTGAGGGAGAAACATCTTGGACACCATCTGGATGTCACTGTGACATGCCACATGTCTCTGGCGGTAGGGAGCTAACCTGGCCATTTTGTTCCATCCCACTTGATTTTATTTTGATTAGGATAGCAGCCAACACGAGAAATAAATTGTAATATTGGTAGTAACCATCTGGGTGTCACCGTGATTCAGTCTACTGCTCACTGGGGAGAGTTTGCTCTACAATTCGGCAAAACAACATGGGGCACAGTGTCCTTCACTCCAGTTTACCGAGCACTGCTGTCAATATACTGTAAATTGAATGACACACTTCTGAATCCCAGTCATTTGAAGTGCATGTGTATGGTCCCAATTTTTAACATTTTAAGAAGATTTTTTGTAAGATTAAATTGTCTCCAGGTTTGGTTGTTGTTGTATTAAACAGACATTTCACTGACATTTCCTCCATGGCACTTAATTGCCACCGGTGGGAAGTTGAAAGTTCTAATGAAGTCTCTATATGTTTGTTTGGTCTGCTGTCTGGTGGCAACCATAGGAAACTGAAGCAACCACACAGTAAGAGGGTCCACACTGCAGGCAGACAACCAAGTGGGTGGGCCCCACCGTTAAGCCAGCGTAACAAAATGAGAATGACAACATAGTACTGGAAAAGTTTCAACAAAAGTTTTTCACTTCAACGTAATAAGTAACAAACCAGAGTATTCCTAATATACCTTACTTTTCCACACAATAATGCACCATCCTTGGAAATAATAATTATAACTCTGTTTTTGTTATCTGAAAATACATATTTTGTTGCCACACGTCTGTCCCACACAGATTTAGAATGCGCAACAAATTTGTTGGTGAAATATTGTCAGTCGGTTTCTCTAAACTCCAGGGGTAGGGAATGCTGCCATCTACCACATACCTCTACACCCCTCCCCACCTCCCTGTCTCCTCTCTCATTCCTGTTCTCCTCTCTCCTTCCCTCTATCTGATTGATCTTTAATGAGCCCTCTCCCTCTCTCTCTTGTTCTCCCTGTAGTCTGTCTATAGCTGGGCTCACAGGGGAGTATGGAAGGTTTTATTGGTCTACAGGGGAGGCGGGGTTAGTTAGTGTGGTGGGGAGTGGGGGGGTCTGGGCTGGAGGAATCCAAATGCAGGATAATGAACCCAAATGGATCCCAGATGGCAGGCTGTCAGTGACGTGAGGAGAGTGACAAGCTCCAAATGGGAACCAGACGCGCCTATGGCGGCTTTGAACTCGGGCGGCAGCGGAGATGCCTGCGTTAGCTTCCTTGCTAGCTGGCGGCTCCGCTCTGCACTGTGCTGGTTGACTCTCTGACAGAGAGGGGTGATGGACACCAGCCCAGAAAACAACAGGAGGCCCACTCCCTAGCAGCTCAACCCCAACCATGCTCTCCTCACTGTCTGAAACAGCCAGGCAGGGCTGTTAGTGGACTAAATGACATAGATGTTGTTTAATGTTTCTCCCTGCAGGACGGTGGTGATGCCCATAGCTCAGGAGTTCTCCCCTGACGTGGTCCTGGTCTCCTCAGGGTTCGATGCAGCAGAGGGACACCCTGCACCTCTAGGGGGTTACAAGGTCACCTCCAAATGTAAGCAAGGTTTTCCTCAGTACACTTTAGACCCCGAGCTAGCCTATAAAGTGCTTTTAGATCTTTGCTAGTTAGTTCTTGATAAATGGAAGGTAAGACATTTATAAGCATTGACCTGGTACACAATATAAAATGGCATGATAAAAAAATTAAGTTGGAGGGACAATACAGATGTTGGATCTTAATGTAATCACCCTGTTGCAGGATAACTTTTCTGCAATTTAGGAACTGTTCAACTTGTAGTGTATTTGATGTTTAAAAAGGCTCCTAAAGTTTGTACTTTCCACTTTGAAATTTCAGACTTGATTTCCCCTCACGAAAAATGGATCAACTCCTACAAAAATCCACATAATCATTTACATTTCCTGTTGCTGCAGGATTATTTTCCTGCTGTTGCAAACTGTCTCAAATTAAGATCCTACATCTGTAGTTGTATTTTTGTTAGTGTTGTAAGTGTGTGTCTTTAGGGATTTACTGTATGTTAATCTGCGCTGTAAATGTCGTAAAGATTGATACATGCCCTGCAGTATATTCCCATGTTGTCAATCTAGAAAAGGGGTTGAAATGCCGTATTGAACATGATTTAGGCTACATGCAAAGTTCCCGTGCTTAGTTGGCCACCACATCCCATATTAACTGTGTTGATGTGGATGCGTCCGTCAGGTTTTGGGTTTCTTACCCGGCAGCTGATGGGTCTGGCTGGAGGCCGGGTGATAATGGCTCTGGAGGGAGGTCACGACCTCACGGCCATCTGTGACGCCTCTGAGGCCTGCGTCAGCGCTCTGCTGGGTATTGAGGTGAGACTGGTTTAAGGTGCATTAAAGCAGTTTATAAACTACTTTAAAACCCCTTCCTAAATCATGTTAAGTATACCACACAGGTTTATGTGATGTGTATTCCCTCATAAGGAATATTCAATGATATGAGTAAGAGGAAATCTAGGGAGGGCTGTTAAGGTGAATGTTGTTGATGAGTGGTCTGATACCTTCCTGTCTCACTGTGTTGTCCATACAGGAGCCTCTGTCAGAGGAGGTGCTGCTGCAGAAGCCCAATGCTAACAGTGTTCGCTCGCTACTGAGAGTCATACAGATACATGGTAGGTAAACAGTCATTCAACTCCTCATGTCTCAAATAAAGGACACCCGTGTCCCCCTTTTCCCTCTCTGTTTCTCTCTCTATTGTATTTTTGTACAGTGTGGCAAAAAAGTATTTAGTCAGCCACCAATTGTGCAAGTTCTCCCACTTAAAAAGACGAGAGAGGCCTGTAATTTTCATCATAGGTACACGTCAACTATGACAGACAAAATGAGAAAAAAAATCCAGAAAATCACATTGTAGGATTTTTATTGAATTTATTTGCAAATTATGGTGTAAAATAAGTATTTGGTCACCTACAAACAAGCAAGATTTGTGGCTCTCACAGACCTGTAACTTCTTCTTTAAGAGGATCCTCTGTCCTCCACTCGTTACCTGTATTAATGGCACCTGTTTGAACTTGTTATCAGTATAAAAGACACCTGTCCACAACCTCAAACAGTCACACTCCAAACTCCACCATGGCCAAGACCAAAGAGCTGTCAAAGGACACCAGAAACAAAATTGTAGACCTGCACCAGGCTGGGAAGACTGAATCTGCAATAGGTAAGCAGCTTGGTTTGAAGAAATCAACTGTGGGAGCAATTATTAGGAAATGGAAGACATATAAGACCACTGATAATCTCCCTCGATCTGGGGCTCCACGCAAGTTCTCACCCCTTGGGGTCAAAATGATCACAAGAACGGTGAGCAAAAATCCCAGAACCACACGGGGGGACCTAGTGAATGACCTGCAGAGAGCTGGGACCAAAGTAACAAAGCCTACCATCAGTAACACACTACGCCGCCAGGGACTCAAATCCTGCAGTGCCAGACGTGTCCCCCTGCTTAAGCCAGTACATGTCCAGGCCCGTCTGAAGTTTGCTAGAGAGCATTTGGATGATCCAGAAGAAGATTGGGAGAATGTCATATGGTCAGATGAAACCAAAATATAACTTTTTGGTAAAAACTCAACTCGTCGTGTTTGGAGGACAAAGAATGCTGAGTTGCATCCAAAGATCACCATACCTACTGTGAAGCATGGGGGTGGAAACATCATGCTTTGGGGTTGTTTTTCTGCAAACGGACCAGGATGACTGATCCGTGTAAAGGAAAGAATGAATGGGGCCATGTATCGTGATATTTTGAGTGAAAACCTCCTTCCATCAGCAAGGGCATTGAAGATGAAACGTGGCTGGGTCTTTCAGCATGACTATGATCCCAAACACACCGCCCGGCCAACGAAGGAGTAGCTTCGTAAGAAGCGTTTCAAGGTCCTGGAGTGGCCTAGCCAGTCTCCAGATCTCAAGCCCATAGAAAATCTTTGGAGGGAGTTGAAAGTCTGTGTTGCCCAGCAACAGCCCCAAAACATCACTGCTCTAGAGGAGATCTGCATGGAGGAATGGGCCAAAATACCAGCAACAGTGTGTGAAAACCTTGTGAAGACTTACAGAAAACGTTTGACCTCTGTCATTGCCAACAAAGGGTATATAACAAAGTATTGAGAAAGTTTTGTTTTTGACCAAATACTTATTTCGCACCATAATTTGCAAATAAATTCATAAAAAATCCTACAATGTGATTTTCTGGATTTTTTTTCCTCATTTTGTCTGTCATAGTTGAAGTGTACCTATGATGAAAATTACAGGCCTCTCTCATCTTTTTAAATAGGAGAACTTGCACAATTGGTGGCTGACTAAACACTTTTTTGCCCCACTGTATATCCCTTTATTCTTGTCTGATCCTAATTATTGTAAAATGCAGAGACTTCCTGAGTACACACAATGATTTAATACAGTAGGCTACAAAGCTATTAATGATATTGATCTTTCACCATATGGACCCATGTGGTAGGAGGGACTAGCATTTATGTCAGTTGGACATCCAGACCTTCTGACTGCAGCCGAAGTGCCCACAGCTCTCATCCAAGTGTTTGTGCTTACTGGCTTTGGTTTAGGCAAATAAAGTTACCTGTTTTTCAGGTCAGTATTGGCAGTCCCTGAAGCTGTTCAGTAGCTCTGTGGGACTGTCCTACCTGGGTGCTCAGAGGAGAGACTGTGAGGAGACTGATGCTGTCAATGCTCTGGCCTCTCTGTCTGTGGGGGTCCTGACCAGCAGGAGGTATGACTTGACCACCAGTACCCAACACTCATAAATACTCCCCACAATGTTCACAATGAAGGGCAGACTCCTCTGTACAGTATGTTACAAATGTGATACGTTATGTTTTTCCTAACCATCATCTCTGTGTTTCCCCCAGCCACCCAGACGAGCCTATGGAGCAAGATGAGGACTCCATGTAGAAGATGCTGACCTTTAACCTCACAGATCTCTCCTTCAGGACATCCCAATAGCCTCGGAGATCCTTCCCTGTCACACGACGAGGGGGAGGAGTGTAGATTGTGGATCTCTGCCTTAACCAGTGAGGCCCTAAAATCACACAGTGCCTCAAAGACCACCGTCCATTCTCCTCAGACTATATGCAGCGCACCTTAACACAGTGAAAAATGAACTCAACACAGTGGAACTCATGTAGCCTTCTGACACCACACCAAAGCCCTGTCAGTGTATATGTGAGATAAAAGATATTCTCATACAACTGATTATTAAACTAACTCTGTCCATGGTCAGCAATACAGAATCATTTATATTGTGTGTATTCAGAAGGATACCAGCCCGGTGCCGTGATATTGACCACTTTTTGGCCTTTTAAAAACTTTTTGGTATTTTAAAGTACAGACATAATAGGTCTTACTGAGGCACTTACAGTAAAGCAATACTAGCACCAGGTCTGTGGGTGTCTCTTGTTGTGTCCGTGAGCAGAGCAGACACCAGTCAGTGGCTCTGAGGATGGCCCTGGAGAGAGAGAGAGACCGAGACCGGCCAGCACCTGGCAACTGCTGAATGGCTCGGTCAATCCTTGATGTCATTAATAGTCAGTTTAACCACTAAAGAAGAAAATGAAGATGTGGTTTTATCTGTTTTTGCACTGTGCATTCCGTAATGTGAACCGTTGAAAATTCCAAACGTCGAGGGGGGTGTGTGGGGGGGGCTCTAGATTATTTAATTACCTGTTCAACTTTGAGGATTGGAAGATATTTTTCTCCTCTGAAATCCACTCACATTCTAAGAAGACTCATGCATGTATACACAAATTAGTATTTCTAAGTGCATTTGCAAAAACTTCCTGTTTGCCCTGATTGTATTCTGATATTCCACTGCTGTTCTTAGACATGTCTTTATACATTGTTCACATGGACACATGTCTTTATACATTGTTCACATGGACACATGTCTTTATACATTGTTCACATGGACACATGTCTTTATACATTGTTCACATGGACACATGTCTTTATACATTGTTCACATGGACACATGTCTTTATACATCGTTTGCATAGACACATGTCTTTATACATTGTTCACATGGACACATGTCTTTATATATTGTTCACATGGACACATGTCTTTATACATTGTTCACATGGACACATGTCTTTATACATCGTTCACATGGACACATGTCTTTATACATCCTTTGCATAGACACATGTCTTTATACATCCTTTGCATAGACACACACACACACACACACACAGTCAGAAATGCATTTCACATGGACACATGTCTTTATGTCTTACTGACATGATAGTTTGCATAGACACATGAAATAAATAATCCTTTATCTTATGACACTGAACACACACACACACAGTCAGAAATGCATTTCATTCGCACACGATTTCCCTTTATGTCTTACTGACATGACGAGGACCAAACTGAAATAAATAAACCAATTTATCTTATGAAGAGCTGAAGACCTACCACTGTTTGGGAGGAAATACAAAATGTATGTTCATTCCTACGGTAGTTACCATTGAGGGCTATTAGTAGTTTTATTATGCTAGTCAAATGCTCTAATGCACTTAATGGACATCTCCCAAAGAAATCTGTCTTAAATATGTCTGCAGTGTGGCCGTGTTACTGTAGTTGGACCAGTGAGGTTACTGTGTTAAGTTGATGTTTGTTTTTTCAGGACCACCATTTTGACCTGTAGACATGCCTATTTTATTGTGTACATTCATTTCACAGTTCAGTTGCCTTGTTATTATCCACAAGCAGTTATATCAAGTAGAGCTCAATACGGTTGGTTATATCAAGTAGAGCTCAATACGGTTGGTTATATCAAGTAGAGCTCAATACGGTTGGTTGTATCAAGTAGAGCTCAATATGGTTGGTTATATCAAGTAGAGCTCAATACGGTTGGTTATATCAAGTAGAGCTCAATACGGTTGGTTATATCAAGTAGAGCTCAATACGGTTGGTTATATCAAGTAGAGCTCAATACGGTTGGTTATATCAAGTAGAGCTCAATACGGTTGGTTATATCAAGTAGAGCTCAATACGGTTGGTTATATCAAGTAGAGCTCAATACGGTTGATTATATCAAGTAGAGCTCAATACGGTTGATTATATCAAGTAGAGCCCAATACGGTTGGTTATATCAAGTAGAGCTCAATACGGTTGGTTATATCAAGTAGAGCTCAATACGGTTGGTTATATCAAGTAGAGCTCAATACGGTTGGTTATATCAAGTAGAGCTCAATACGGTTGGTTATATCAAGTAGAGCCCAATACGGTTGGTTATATCAAGTAGAGCTCAATACGGTTGGCTATATCAAGTAGAGCTCAATACGGTTGGTTTGGTGTGTTATTCCATGTGAAAACCTTCTTTATGGACCATCCAACATACTATTACTCTTAGCACTATGGAGATGTAGCTTTATGATGGTGTATACTTCTCCTATAGACCTTGTGGAGAGAGTCCATTTCCACTCGAATGTATGATACAGTACTTGACATCATGCTGATTATTAATTTTCAGATGTACTGTACCTATACACATCCACGCTAAGCCTGCTCCAAACTGAAACTAGTTTGTGAGAATTCCTCAAGCCTATTTTGTGTGTTCATGAAATGACTTCCAATGTAGATAGTTTTTGTTGTGAGTTGAAATGTTTTCCACATTCCACTTTTCACAGTTCCAGTTTCTACATTCATTCTAGATGTTATGTAGTTTGTCTTAATGGGCATTTCATCTAGATTGCGCTCATTGTTGGAAGCTATTCGGTGAATGAAAAGAAACTGTCCACCATCAAATTCAGAAGACATATTTATGAAATGTGTTTTCACAAGATTCACAATATTATTTTGTATATGACCCCATACCTCTGGAGTGTGGCTGAATGTTTAAATGTATCATATGCTCTCTATTACTGCGTATTATTGTGTTTTCCATATTGAAGAAGTCATGTTCTTTTTTTATACAAAATCGAAGAGAGTGAGAGAGAGAGAGAGAGAGAGTGAGAGAGAGCATCCACTTCTGTCTAAAACAATATTTACAAGGCACCTTTTGAAAGGAACATGCTCTCTGTGCTGGTGCTCCGACTGGTGATACACATCAAGGTTGTCTTAACTAGACATTCTTCTCTAACCTCAGCTGCATCCTCACCCCTAGTTGGCATTGAGAGAGAGAGAATGGTAACCATGCTAACAAGTCTTTTAGCCCTTTCCTCTTATACTCTGTACCAACCACTGTGGATAGCTATGTGTGTCTAGGAGACCATGTATGTGCAAGAAGGTCATAACTATTGCCAGTTTTCATTGTTCATTATTCATTATTCTTTGTATTAGCTATATGTTTTGTTTTCAAGACTCTGGGCAATGTTTGCCCATAAGGTCGCCTCAAAGACTTGTATAAAATGAAATAGAATCAGCCACCATCATTCAAACGCTCTTAGAACTGACAGTGACTGTGTTGTCTGTCTCTTAGAACTGACAGTGACTGTGTTGTCTGTCTCTTAGAACTGACAGTGACTGTGTTGTCTGTCTCTTAGAACTGACAGTGACTGTGTTGTCTGTCTCTTAGAACTGACAGTGACTGTGTTGTGACTGTCTCGTAGAACTGACAGTGACTGTGTTGTGACTGTCTCTTAGAACTGACAGTGACTGTGTTGTGACTGTCTCGTAGAACTGACAGTGACTGTGTTGTGACTGTCTCGTAGAACTGACAGTGACTGTGTTGTGACTGTCTCGTAGAACTGACAGTGACTGTGTTGTGACTGTCTCGTAGAACTGACAGTGACTGTGTTGTGACTGTCTCGTAGAACTGACAGTGACTGTGTTGTGACTGTCTCGTAGAACTGACAGTGACTGTGTTGTGACTGTCTCGTAGAACTGACAGTGACTGTGTTGTGACTGTCTCGTAGAACTGACAGTGACTGTGTTGTGACTGTCTCGTAGAACTGACAGTGACTGTGTTGTGACTGTCTCGTAGAACTGACAGTGACTGTGTTGTGACTGTCTCGTAGTGCACCAGTGGGTATCTGTTGTCTATGAAGGGTTTAACTCTGTTAGAGTTAAAGTGTGTTGAATACTGTACATTAGCTCTCCTGTAAAGTTTTCCAGGGGTCTATGGGTCACACTCATTTTGTCTTAGTTGCCAGTGGGCCACTCCTCACCATTTCTTTTTATGTTGTCCTTTTTATGATCGACTTCTTGTCCTTTTTATGATCTACTTGCTAAAGTCACTGTAAATAGATACTCAAGACCAAAATGCATCACACATGTGCCTTGAATCATGTATTGGTCGCCTTCACTAACAAGTTTAGAATAACAAAAAATGACATTGAATCTTTTTTCATACTTTCACACTTTTATTTGACCTTGTTTGTTTCCTCCATATTTCCTATGTGTGTATAGAAAGAATGTCTATTTTGTACGGATTTTCTCTTAATTAAAATTGAAAATGTTGTGTGTGCACATGTGTAGGTGTGACATGTTTGATATACAGTGTACACTCTCATGGTCCATTAATGCATGTATCCACATGTGCTTCTGTGGTTGGGTATATCACAAGATTTCTTTCCAACCAATAAATATTTTAGAGGCCTTATTTCCCCCCAAAAGAACAACAGCTTTATGTGCAATTATACCTTAGTCTGCCAGAGCAGACTTCTTAACGATGCGTATGTTCTAGAGCACTAATTAAGGCTGACAGGGTAACTCGTAGATAGATCCCAGGTTATTTCACACACAAACACAAAGAAGGATAATAGTCCAAGTATTTCAGATGTATTTGGTGTTTAGAAATGCCATTGTGTCATCGTCCATCTCCAAATATAGAAGGCTGATGGTGGACCATGCTGGTGTCGTCGCAGTACAGGGTTAAAGGTGAGACCGGTTATAAGATGAGACACACGTTTTATTATATGGACAAGAAAATCACAAGGCATGTTTTATCCACATATCTACAATGGTAATACAAATACATTCTTTACAGCAACTGATTCCCTTTTAATCAAGAATGTTCTATTGTTTGTGACTACATGCATTTACACTAGAAAAGGAACATTCACATGACTTACATTTGTACAAAACTGTTTCTAAGTCAAAGTTGCAATTTCCAGGTCATAAAATGCTATAGTTGTCTGTCTTCCAGGCCTGCTAGTAGCTCAAAATTGTTGCCCTGACGATTCGGTGTGCGCTCGAGGAAGCCGAGTCTCTACAGTACCTCTCCAGAGTGAGGGCAGGGCTGAGATCTGTGATTTAGTTGGTCCAGAGGTGTAAGTACAAACCAGTAATCAAAGGGATTGCAGACCAACGTGAAGGCTTCTCAATCGCCTTGGTCCTATGCTGGGGAGACACAAGATAGAAACATTCTGTAAGTGCTCAAACATAATGCTAAATATGCTATTTCCTTTTGCTTTAAAGAAAAACACATTATTATTTCATGATGCCTAATAAAATCTCTGCACTTTAACAGTTAAACTGGTAATGGGCATAACTCCCTTCAGTATTAAAATGTTTACGTCCATTTTCCCTGGAGGTCAGGGCTGTGTGTTTTGTTGACCATGTCCTTGTAAAATGTGGTATTTTGATTAAATGCAACTGGATAATATCAATAAACATGCATATAAAGGCAATAGTAAACGCAATAAATATAAGTATAAACGTCCAATCGAAAGCCAGAGTGTGGCAATAAGTTCAGCAACAAGAACAAAGCAGGCTAAAACACCAATGTATATTTGATCTCCATGAAAGACAGGGATAAACATTGATGCCTCCCTGACAGAATACAAATCTGTATTCATGTGGCACACACACACACACACACACACACACATATTCCAAAGCAACCCCATAGAATAGCAGGGAGAACATGAGAAAGGTTAAGAAGACATTAGCTGGAGAATACTACAGGACACTAATGACAAAGGAGCAAATCATGTCTTCCTTCAGAATCAGCTTGCAGACACAACGGCCATCCCAGCAAACACAAACACTGAGAATGCATCACTCATATCTAACCGCCTGTTCCTCCTATATTCATTTCACCTGGTATTTAAGAAAGGGTCAAAGGGCATTTCACTTTCATTCGCCTCAAACACAATTTCTAGAGGACAGTGTTTGAGAATGTCACAGCGAATAACATGTCAATGTGTGCTAGGTTGTATGAACACACTGTGCTGACTGTAGTATGAACAAGACATCCCTCAGAAGCGTGGTAACGGTACCTCTTGTGAAGTGGGTAAAGCAGTGGTTTCAAATGGCAAACGTGTGGCCACTGGTGAAGGGAGGCACAGCCACTGATGAAGTGTCTGATAGCCATCTTTACCATGGAGATGTGGAGCTGGAAGAATCAATGGCACCTCTTTCATTTAACTGGTTTGTGGAAGTGCAGTAGACAGCCATCACTTCTCCTTTGATGGCTAACTGCTGCATGGTTTCTCAAAACCAGGTTATTTTTTTCAGCCTCGTCAAGATCTATCTCATTTTCGTCCAAAAGGAAAGAATTTCAAAGGACGGTTTTACTACCAAAATAATAAAAAAAGGACTTGGTTTGGGTGTAGGAAAGTGAAACTTGTAATGTTACTTTTTTTCACAATCATTTGGCTTCAAAGGCCGATTAATATTATTATTATTATCTAAAATGATGAGACTAGGTACAATGAGTTATGGCTGGCTGGGTAAAACTCTTTCTTTCTCTCTCTCTCTGGAGGAATTAATACTTATATGCCTTTCACATAAATATACAAATATATATATTTTAAAAAAAGATCAAGTTTATTACGAAGTTGTAAATGATTATTTTTATGATTTCTTGTCCAAATACAATTAGTATATGTATAGAAACTAGAATACAAGTAAGATTGTGTATGGTGGGATTTGTTCAAAGGCTATTTCTTACTAAATGTATGAAATAACAGAACAATGGCCTCCTATTATGTCCATACTCATAATGATAATCATGGGCTACATTTAGCTACCATCGTATAGCAATTTTCAGGACAAACTGATCTTGTAGAATAGTTACAGTATACCTTGTATGTAAAAACAGATTTGTGGGGACCTAAGATGTGCTGTTCTATGATCCTCCCTTGTGATTTACTTACTTGGCTTAGTTATTAGGTTTCATTCTGGCAAATGTCCAGCATTGCATTTGATACTATATTAAAACACCAGGTTCATCTCTGATCACCTTCAGCAGATCTGTTGAATTACTACTTCTTTGCATGAAATATAAAACAGTGACATTTTGTTTTGGAAAGATACTGTTGAGTATGAATGGTTTGTATCGTGCATACCTGGTGTAGAGTGGTGGAGGAGTTAGATGGTGTGAGGATAAGGGTCAGAGAGCAGGGGTCAGAGGTCATGGGAGATTTGGTCCGGAGGGCGCAGCTGTGGGAGGGCGAGGGGGCAGGAGGGGAGGGCGAGAGGGTGTTAGAGAGGTAAGTGGGAGGGCTAGTGGGTAGCGGACATGGACCAGGCCCCCTCCATCCTCCACACTGAGAATGCATAGCTGAGTCTCTCGTGGGCTAGGTAGTTACAGCTGGCCAGCTTGGCGTCCATCTCATCACTCTGCAGGACTTGGTAGAGGAAGTCAATGTAGCGTGAGGCCAGCTTCAGGATCTGAATCTTGCTCAGCTTGTCTGACGGCAGCGTGGGGATGATCTTACGAAGCGAGGCAAAGGCATCATTCAGGGACTGCGTCCGTTGGCGCTCCCGTACATTGGCGACCACCCGCTGGTGCTGAGGGTCCTCCAGGGGCTGGCCTGGGATGGGGAGAGGAGACAGGGAGGGCTGGGGACTCTTCTTAGGCCTCTTGGGTCCTGATGGGATCAGACTGGGAGGCCCTCCTGTCGTTGACTTGTTGTCCTCTGTTGGCGATGAAATGTTGTCTTTCCTGGTGACCCTTTTGCGCCCGCCAGCCCCTGGTGTTGCCACCACCACAGGGCATTTGTTTGGAGCACAGTCTGGCTCCTCCTCGCTGGACACCACCCCTCCCTCAGGGTATTCACCACAGCTTGACGGATCCTCTCTCATGGCAGTCTATCTACCTAACCCTGTTTCTACAGCTACACTGTTTCTATCCCACTCCTCTGTTCTCTCATTCAGGGCCTCTAATGGGCTATGCCTCCTTTAGTTTCTCTGTTCTATGGCAAGCCTGTATATAGAAATACCAGAAGTGATCTGCCAGGTCTGCTAGCAATAGAAAGCAAATGGAAAAATAATCAATTCTCAGTATTGGAAATCCATATGTTGCCTACATCTAGACATGACAACAATTTAACAATACAATCTGCTCGCTACATTCAGAACAGCAGTTGCGTCCAGTATCCTAGCTCAATGTAAGACAGCAGCCAACCTGCATCTGGCTTTTTAAAGAAGAAAGAGGATGGAACTTGTAAGTTCCCACCCATCTGTTCCACAGATTGGTCCAGATGGGTTCTAAGGCACAGCCAGGCCAAGCATAACAGGAAGAGAATGCGTTTTGTGATTGGTAAGGGTAAAGGGATGAGGCGGAGACAAAGGCACGTGGGTTGACCAATCAGATGAGGATATTCTGCCGTTCTTTTTCGTATAAGTTGTCCAAGTTTATAGGTTCCAGATTTCTTCCAAAACAAGTAGCTCCCCTCCCCCATACCTCCTTTTCCCTTCTTAAAGTCTCCACAACTCAACACCATCATCAATTCCTTTGGATTTTGAAAGTAGGAACGAGACAATATTCTCCTCACATGATGTACTATAACTCCTCAGGACAGACCTTGTTAGTGTGCCCAGGTTTCTTAGAATAATTAGAGGCTTTGCATGAGGAAGAGGAAAAAACACTCTTTAGTAGTTCTAGAGAGATAGATACTATAGAACTAGGCTGTCATTATCTTAACCTTTCATCCAACTGAATCGTCTGTACAGTTTCATTGCATTCAATTTCACAGTTCCATTGTTTTGTAAGTCAGAAAAAGCCTCAGAGACAGTGTGTTCAGATTCACTTTGTTTTACTGGAGACCTGGCACAGTCTTCTGAGCGGTAGGCTAAAGGGGAAACTGGCATACCAGAGTAGCAGTGAAGTCTAATAGCAAAATTAGCTCAAGTAAAGGAAAGAATGAGAGGTTCTGAATCTAAGGGGTGCCTCTGGAAACATTTGTTTCATCCTCTGTGCCAGAACATGAACATACCCTTCAGTTCCACCACCGTCACTCAGTTCTCAAACATTGCAGACATCCACAACACAAGAACAAAATCTATTGCTTGACTTTTGAGATTCGATTCGAATAGGCCTCAGTCCAAAACAGTTCCATGAATGCCCTCCAATGTAAAAGTGCACTGAATGCATCAGGGACGTTGGGTTGTGTTGCACTAGGGTACAATGTTTATATGTGGAATCACTTGAGTGCATTTAGTATGTGGTGTGGGTTATTCTCTGAAGAAATGTGGACCTGCGGAAAGAGACTTCATGTCAACATACTTACAGTACACAAACAAAATTCACCTACATCTGTTTTACCTACCAAGATTAAGTACGTGCCAAACTTTCTAGATAAAACACATGCCAGACTTCCACTGTCCGGTCCAGATGGGCAGTAAAGTCGGGGGAATCGGTGATCTGTTGATTTAAAATAATTATCTTGGTTTAAGTATAATCAGGAAACTGACCTGAATTAATACCCAACACAGGTCAGCGTATAGGCCTAGTAATACAAGCAACATTACCTTTAAAGCTAGAATCCTTTATCTTTGGACATCAATAATGATATATACCCATTGATTCTTGAAAAATAGAACTTATAAACGTCAACTGTCGTACCCCACCAGTACACCAAATATAAGAATGTTTACAAACAGTGGAGTAAAACAATGAAAATGTAAACAAACACTGTATAGCCTCAAAACATGGTTTTCATTTTGATATCCTGGATGGTCAATCCTATATATACAGTATATATACACTACCGTTCAAACGTTTGGGGTCACTTAGAAATGTTCTTGTTTTTAAAAGAAAAGCTCATTTTTGGTCCTTTAAAATAACATCAAATTGATCAGAAATATAGTGTAGACATTTTTAATGTTGTAAATGACTATTGTAGTTGGAAACGGCTGATTTTCTTATGGAATATCTACATGGGTGTACAGAGGCCCATTATCAGCAACCATCACTCCTGTGTTCCACACGTTGTGTTAAAAACTAATCCAAGTTTATAATTTTTAAAGGCTAATTGATCATTAGAAAACCCTTTTGCAAATATGTTAGGGTCTAGGCAGAGTTGCAAAGAAAAAGCCATATCTCAGACTGGCCAATAAAAAGAAAAGATTAAGATGGGCAAAAGAACACAAGACACTGGACAGAGGAACTCTGCCAAGAAGGCCAGCATCCCAGAGTTGCCTCTTCACCCGTTGACTGGTATTATTTAATGAAGCTGCCAGTTGAGGACTTGTGAGGCGTCTGTTTCTCAGGCTAGACACTCTAATGTACTTGTCCTTCTCAGTTGTGCACCGGGGCCTCCCACTCCTCTTTCTATTCTGGTTAGAACCAGTTTGTGCTGTTCTGTGAAGGGAATAGTACACAGCGTTGTACGAGATCTTCAGTTTCTTGGCAATTTCTCGTATGGAATAGCCTTCTTTTCTCAGAACAAGAAGAGACTGATGAGTTTCAGAAGGATTTTCTTTGTTTCTGGCCATTTTGAGACTGTAATCGAACCCACAAATGCTGATGCTCCAGTCACTCAACTAGTCTAAAGAAGGCCAGTTGTATTGCTTCTTTAATCATAACAACAGTTTTCAGCTGTGCTAACTTAATTGAGAAAGGGTTTCTAGTGATCAATTAGCCTTTAGAATTTTTAGAATTTTGAATTTAAACTTTATTTAACCAGGTAGGCCAGTTGAGAACAAGTTCTCATTTACAACTGCGACCAACTGCGAAAATGATAAACTTGGATTAGCTAGCACAACGTGCAATTGGAACACAGGAGTGATGGTTGCTGATAATGGGCCTCTGTACACCTATGTAGATATTCCCCCCAAAATTTGCAGTTTTCTGCTACAATAGTCATTTACAACATTAACAATGTCTACACTATATTTCTGATCAATTTGATGTTATTTTAAAGGACAAAAAATGTGCTTTTCTTTCAAAAACAAGGACATTTCTAAGTGACCCCAACATTTTTTGAACGGTAGTGTATATATGTGATGGAATGTGTGGACATTATGGACAGTATGTGAATAGAATATATAGTATATTTAAAGAATACGTGGATAGAATAGTATATGTAAAGCAATAGTTGAATAGGATAGACTTGAGTAGAACACAGTATATACGTATGAAATGGGTAGAACAGTATGTAAACATTATTGAAGTGACCAGTGTTCCATTATTAAAGTGACCAGTGTTCCATTATTGAAGTGACCAGTGTTCCATTATTAAAGTGACCAGTGTTCCATGTCTATGTACATACAGTATGGCAGCAGCCGACAAGGTGCAGAGATGAGTAACCATGTGGTTGCCGGCTAGTGACTAAGTTCAGGCCAGGGTACTGGGTGTAGGCCGGCCAGAGATTGCTATTTAACAGTCTGATGGCCTTGAGAAATAAGCTGTTCTTCAGTCTCTCTGTCCCAGCTTTGATGCACCTGTGCTGACCTCGTCTATGAATTTGAGAGTGGATACATTTCTCCAGGCCCATCCAGCTTTTTACCAAAACAGAGGTGGGGTGACCGCTTTGCTATTGTTTCAATGAAAGACTCTAGCTTTAATTGGTACAATGGGGTGCATTGTTAGTGTGTCCTCCTCAGAGTCATCGAGACGCCTGTGACTGATCAAACTATTTATACATTACAATTCCATTGAACACCCTCACCGTAAAAATAAATATCTCAGAGCTAACGGAATAATGGAAAATGGATATCAGGGTTGATATAAACACACATATACACAGCACATTTCCAAAGAGGGGCCAAGCGTACTCACAATACCCTGTGTTGTATGGAAAGCCCCCTGGAGATAGCCGACGTCTGGAAAAGGTAAGAAATCTCTGCCTTCTCCTGTTTGAACTGCACGCTCAAACGAGGACTTAGCCTAAATATTTCCACTGAGAGAGACGGCAGAATGTTATCACATGTGGAGGTTATATACACACCCTCACGCATATGCACAGACATACACACCTACATGCCCTTATACACACAGACACACACACCTACATGCCCTTATACACACAGACATACACACCTACCTGCCCTTATACACACAGACACACACATGCACCACATGAATAGACACACACGCATATACACACAAACATCCCTGTAACACAAACATGACTCCACATTCGGATATAGAGATGTGATGACAGCATATGGGTATACCTGAGACCTTCACTCAATCAGAGAAACAGTAAATCATCTCCAGTTCAGATATAAAACGGAGGGGTGTATAAGAACTGAGACAGGTATCGTCTTCTGACTGGTTCTACCTTGCGTGCCACTATGTCATTGTCTCTGTAACATGGAGGAATGCCTGACAGAAAAAACAAGAAGAACCCAGTCTCAGAGTAGAAAAAGGGAATGAACGAAGGAGAGAGGCAGGGGGAAAAAAGTCTCCCCAAACAGAACCAGATGGAGGGTGTGGGGCGCTCTTTGATCTCCTCTACTCTGCCTGATTGATGTTGCACATTTCATTTCCTCGTCAGGGATGTGACATAATGTTTCGGCCACTATTTTCTCTTTTTTTACTAAGTTTTCTGCAGTGGTAACACACCAAACAATGAAAGGACTGACCATCGAAATAAAAAATGCTGGAAAAAGACAACTTGAATGGCAATATTTCTGAACCCTCCAGTTCTGGTGAATCTACTTGTATAATGAAGCAGTTCACAGCTAAACTGTCATAATAAGACACAGTGAAACTGCTGTGTGTGAGGGACCATGTCTGTTATAGCATGGCTGACATCCCCCGGAATGTTCTATACTTTAGCTATGACCTCAGTCCACATCTATTCTAATTCAACAAGAGAAATGAGCAGTAGTAAAGCAGAGATCTCCAATGGTGTAACCCAAAGCTTTAATGATGACTGCAAACACACTGCTTTAATATCTCATTTCCCGACAGGTTATTTTGGACTCAGAATTGCTATTTAATAGATCTATTATACGGTGGTGAGTGAGTTATGACTCTACACAGGGGTTTTTCAATTATTCTTACAATATTTTGTGTGTGAAACATTGGCAGCCTTGAAGAAAAACTCCATTGCATGTAAAATTCGTATTATTTTCCCACATGCCAGATACTTTGAAATAACACTCAAACCAATCCCAAAGAATGGAAGCTAACATAGTGATGAATTGCACAAATTCCAACAGGGATACTTTCCCCTCCCTCCTGTCACACAGCCACCCTTCACCCCACTGCCCAAAGCTGTGGGACACCCCCACATCTGGCCTCCATTTCCTCCAGTGAAGAGACACTTCCTGTGGGCAGGGTTTGAGGGAGAAAGGGACTGCATGTCTAATGTTTGGATATGCTGAGGGTGCAGCAGGGGCAGAGGTGATATAGATTTGGACACAGTTCAGGGTCAGAGGGGTATCAACTAATGTTATGGTTAGAGCAGGATGTGCTTGGCCTGGATAAGAGACAGTTGCAGTAAAGAATATTACTGTCTCCTTAACATATTTAAAAGTTTCAAAATGTCAGTCTACCGTGACAGACAGTTATTGGTTGCAACTTTCTCCTAATACCTTAGTAAACGTAGAGCAGTGTGGTTTGATAGACACATAGTAAGCCATCAAATGTAACACTGTGTAAATTAAACTGCTGTATAGTAAACAATATATACAGGTAGTAGGAATATTTAGGCATCTCAGACATTTTAGGGCCGTTCCAGAGACCTGTCTTAGAGTAAATCCATAAAAAGTGTCCTTTATATCTGACATTGCTTGAAAAGCGGTGGGATATTTGTTTTGAAGTTGGCTCTTGTAAACCCCCCTCACCTTATGTTCGAAAAAGGCTCATTACTGTTCCAAGATGGGGGCTTAGAATGCTTTTTTATGGATGAAGTTTATAATCCCCAAAAATATGCTGGCCTACTGATTCTTTCTAAGGATTGACAAATGATAATTATCTCTCGCTCTCTACCCCCCTCTCTCTCTGCTACTGTGATGGCACACTGTGGTATTTCACCCAATAGATATGGGAATTTATCAAAATTGGGTTTGTTTTCAAATTCTTTGTGGATCTGTGTAATCTGAGGGAAATATGTGTCTTTAATATGGTCATACATTTGGCAGGATGTTAAGAAGTGCAGCTCAGTTTCCACCTCATTTTGTGGGCAGTGTGCACATAGCCTGTCTTCTCTTGAGAGCCAGGTCTGCCTACAGCGGCCTTTCTCAATAGTCTGCCTACAGCGGCCTTTCTACATAGTCAAAGCTTTCCTTAAATTTGGGTCAGTCACAGTGGTCAGGTATTCTGCCACTGTATACTCTCTGTTTAGGGCCAAATAGCATTCTAGTTTTATATGTTTTTTTGTTAATTCTTTCCATTGCGTCAAGTAATTATCTTTCTGTTTTCTCATAATTTGGTTGGGTTTACTGTAATTGTGTTGCTGTCCTGGGGCTCTGTGGGGTCTGTTTGTGTTTTTGAACAGAGCACCAGGACCAGCTTGCTTAGGGGACTCTTCTCCAGATTCATCTCTCTGTAGGTGACGGCTTTGTTATGGAAGGTTCGGGAATCACTTCCTTTTAGGTGGTTGTAGAATTTAACGTCTCTTTTCTGGATTTTGATAATTAGCGGGTATCTGCCTAATTCTGCTCTGCATGCATTATTTGGTGTTTACGTTGTAAAGGTGGGATATTTTTGCAAAATTCTGCATGCAGAGTCTCAATTTGGTGTTTGTCCCATTTTGTGAATTCTTGGTTGGTGAGCAGACCCCAGACCTCACAACCATGAAGGGCAATGGGTTCTATAACTGATTCAAGTATTTTTAGCCAGATCCTAATTGGTATGTCGAATTTGATGTTTTTATGTTTTTTATGTCCTTTTGATGGCATAGAAGACCCTTCTTGCCTTGTCTGTCTGTCTCTCCCTCATTGTCTGATTGAAAATTGCTACAGTATTTTGGAGAAAAGGGTGCAATGAAATGAATAAAAAAGTGGTGCCACTTCAAAGCCCAGCATATTACCAGGAGTTTAAAGTTACCTGTGGTGCCAGAGTAGTTTTAATATTCCCTGGGAAATGGCACACGCCCTCGCAAGTCAGGCTCTGCCTCTAACAGTAACCAATCTGCCTCTTAATAACTAAATGGCAATTTATGAATTACAACTCAAATCTCTGCCATAATAGCACCAAATTATTCTCTCCAAATGCACTGTAGCACAGCAAAGTCAAGTCCCAGTCCAACTCTCCAGCAGAGGATGCCAAAGGCACTATAATAGTGAATTAGTAGTGGATGCCTAGTGGCCTGGAATGTTTTTGGGGTACTCTCCCTGACATAGGCCACCTGTGTGCTCTCTGATGGTGTCAAGTTACCTCGATATTACTAAAGGTGTCCCTCAGGGGTCGACTTTGGGACCTGTCCTCTTTACTATTTATGTAAATAATATTGGTTTATCTGCAAAAACCTGTAACATTAATCTGTATGCAGATGACTCTGTTATGTATTGAATTTCCCAACGTCTGACCAGGCTACGTTGGAGCTGTAATCTGATTTTGTCGCCTTGCAGAAAGTCCTTGTTGATTTAAATTGGTACTTAATGCAGGAAAAACTACATGTATGCTGTTTTCTAATTCTCATAGAAATATTTTAGATGGCTTTCACATTTATGCATTGGATGGTTCTTTCATTGAGCAGGTTCCCACCTATAAATATCTGGGCTTTTGGATTGACAATAATGTGGAGTTTAAAAAGCATACAAATGAGCTAGTTAAGAAGCTGAGATTTAAAGTAGGCTTATTTTATAGAAATAGATCATGCATCTCCCTAAACAGCAGGAAGCAGATTGTACAGTCTGATTTCCTGGCAGTTCTTGACTATGGTGACACCATGTATCGGAATTCAGCAGTCACTACTAATAAACATTCGGATGCCGTCTACCATAGGTTTAATATGCATCACTGCATCCTGTATCAAACGGATGTCTGGTCCTTATTGAAGTCCCGTAGATCACTTCATTACCCCCTTGCTGTTTACAAATCTCTACTACACAAGATTCCAACCTACCTCACATCACTGTTAGCATTTTAAAATATGAGATACCAAACCCTTCACAGGTCTCAAGGTTCACAACTTTCGAGGTTCCACTAGTATGTATTTTTTGAATAGCCTACCAAACTCCCTACATCTTGACACTCTGGTGCCTCTTGGCCAGTTTAATACTTTAATGTTGAATGAATTTAATGAGAGTCACAACTGTTTGGATTGAATGTAAATAATTGTACTTGTGGTGTTTGAAGTTGTAAGTGTTGATTCTGTAATTTGTAGTTTACTTTATTTGTAATGTGTTGTATTGTTGTCCTCGGGTCACCATTGTAAATGAGACCCTGGTCTCAATGGGTTCTCCTGAATAAATAAAAGTTAAATGTCAACATCCAAGATACAATTAATTGCATGAAAACTACAGTATGTTTATTATTTAGCGTTACATAACACTTTAAAGGTTGAATTTAGATTTTAATCTGCAATATTCCATGATATATGGTTGGGTTCAATTCCATTTACATTCCTGTCAATTCAGGAAGTACACTGAAATTCTTCAAATTCTGGGAATTTGGTTAACTTTCTGAATTGACTAGAATTTAAATAGAATTGACCCCAACCCCGTTGTCTTCCGACAGGTGGCGTCACTCCTACGCAACACTCGTCTCTCAATCAGTGCAGGCGGAATCGTCGCACAATCTAATGTAAGACCATGTCCCAAATCTGCTCTGTCTGTTGTTTGTTATCTAGGCCATATGTTTTAGTCATGCTGTATGATCACAGGAGGGCCACCTGGCAAGCCCCTGCTGGACTTTTGGAGCTTTTTTGACTTCCCCTGTTTTGTCCTGGAAGACACACTCCAGCAAAAAAAAAATCCTGTTGAAAAACAATACCCCACGTATAAATACAAACATGTACAAACACTTAAGGGTAAAAATATGTCTTTTGAGCAAAATAGTGTTTTTCACGGAGTTGGTCTGAGTAGGCCATTCAAGGAGTTGGTCTGATGGTGCCTTCTGATGTCATCCCCCTGCTTGAGGAACAATAAAGGAGCGATAGAGATGTGCCTTCTGATGTCATCCCCCCTTGCTTGAGGAACAATAAAAGATGTGCCTTCTGATGTCATCCCCCCCTTGCTTGAGGAACAATGGAGCGATAGAGATGTGCCTTCTGATGTCACCCCCCCCTTGCTTGAGGAACAATAAAGGAGCGATAGAGGTGTGCCTTTTGTTAATTAAATCACATGATAAATGAGCTGAAAAGGAGACTGAAGTAGGACTTTAAGCCTGCACTGAATTCTGTGTTTGCTTGTTTTTAGCTGTCCTAAATAAACTAAACCAAAAAAATAGAGACCTCTTCTTATCCGCTGTTGACCTGGCTTAAAACTTGTAATTTTCCACCACTTCGGTGAAAACACAAAACAAAACACAAATTGGGAGACAGTGGAATTGTAATTTAAAGTGAAGTGTTTACAGTAAACATGGTAAGATGGGGGACATGTTTGTATGTACAATACTGAGTTCACCCATCTTACATGGCAGTTTCCTATAACCCAAGCAACCATTAGTGTACAACTCTTCACCAGATCCTAATTTCTTTCCTCAGGTAAGAGGTTATTTTTGTTCGTTTAAATACTTTTGATTAGTGGATTCAGAACATATTTTAAGAATGACGTTATTATTTGTTCTGTCGACATACTGTCAAGGATGGCAGGAGTCTTGGCAGTATCACTTCTAGGAATGCTATTCAGCACACGTTACGACTTTGGTTGCCAGTAAATATCATTGCTCACTTCCTTGTCTTGCTCTCATTCCCTTTGTCTCTTCAGTATGCTCTGAGGCCAGTGTGGAGAATCAGAGTGAACAAGGAAGGACCATGCCTCTGTCTAAAGCAGAGAAGCTGTTAGAACATGAGCTCAGCTGCCCTATCTGCCTAGAGCTCTACACAAATCCGGTCTATCTGCCCTGTGGCCATAACTACTGCCTTGCCTGCATTAACGCTACAGACGCCAGCAGTGGAGAGAAGAGCCTGCCTCGCTGCCCTGAGTGCAGAGAAGAGTACAGTGGTACAGAGACACTGCACAAGAACTTCAAGCTCTGCGGCATCATAGAAGGCTACAGGGCCATTGCGCTAGTGGAGAACCTTGGGAGAGAGCCGCTGGAGGTACGCTGTGACCACTGCCTGGACACAGAGACGTTGGCCATCAAGACCTGTCTAAAGTGTGAGATGTCCCTGTGTGCCAGGCACCTGCAGCGCCACTCTGAGAGGGAATCCTTCAGGAGCCATGACCTGGTGGAGCCCCAGACTAAGCTGGGCCTGAGGAGCTGTGCTATCCATGGACGCCTGCTGGAGTACTTCTGTGTCAGCGACATGACCTTCCTCTGCGCCTCCTGCTTCATCAAGGGCACCCACCAGAATCACGATGTCCTGACTATTGAGGTGGCTGAGGAGGAGATGAGGCGGGTCCTAGAGAGCCGGAGCAAGGAAGTGGCCAACAGGCTGCAGCTGACCAAGACCCTGCTGCAGAGGGCTGCTGAGGACCAGGGCACCTCTGATGCTGTGAGGGACAAGCTGATGTCTACTGCTGTGGCCCTGATGGACAGCATGGCTGGTCTGGTGAGCAGGTACAGGGACAGGATGAGCCTGCTGCTGGAGGAGGAGAGAGGCCATCAAAGGAAGATCTGGCAGAGGGGCCTGGGGCTCCTAGAGGAACAGCAGAAGGAGCTGATGGAGGCCAACCAGAGCTCTGCCGAGGTCCTCTCAGTGACTGATAAGCATCTGTTCATCCACAGGTTCCTGCTGATCGAATCACAGCTCACAGAAGTGGTGACAGGCACTGTGGCCAGAGTGCTCTCCAAAGAGCCTCTCAACACCAAGCGGCTTCAAGACAGCCTGAGGATGAATGACTTCAGGGCAGAGATGGGGCAGCTCCTCCAGGCCCTCATTGTCCAGCTCAACCCTCTGGAGTTGACCTTCAACATCACCACAGCGCACCCCAGCCTGCTGCTCTCCAACGACCTGCGGACAGTCAAGTACATTGGCATCAAGCAGGCCTCCACTGATAACCCAGAGAGGTTCAGTACCGCGCCCCAGGTCCTCTGCTCCCAGAGCTTCACAAGTGGGGAGCACATCTGGGTGGTGGAGGTGGGCGACCAGAGCATGTGGTCAGTGGGCTTGTGCTACAAGAGCGTGCCCAGGAGGGGTGACCACAGCCGGCTGGGCCACAACCCAGTCTCCTGGCGTCTGCAGTGGAAGAACAAGAAGCTGACGGCGTGCCATGCCTCCTCAAACATGGCGCTGGTTGAAAAGACCAATCAGCCGCTGAGGGTGGAGGTGGCGCTGGACTATGAGGGGGGCATACTGATCTTTCACAGCACCAAGGGCTGTCGGGAGCACCTGCACACGTTTAGGGCTGTGTTCAGAGAACCTGTGTACCCTGCGTTCAGCATCCACTCCACCACAGCACAGTCCTGGATCACCCTCCAGAGTGGAGTGTGACACCTCAGCTTCCCTGTATGTCCATCTATTAACCTTGAAGTGCCTTTGTTACTAACTAACCCAATCAATATCTGTAAATTATTCCAGTAATGGATCTTATCACCAAACGTGAGTCAATTCTAATGAAACAGAATGTAATTGCCTCTTAAAATATACAGTAGAATCTGAATTCAAATGTAGTTCAGGCAGGTCCTTATATTGCTGTTTCATACATACATTACATACATGATTAGACGTAGTAAGTACAGATATGTATTGCTATTCGTAACTAAAGGAATGTAATTTAATTATTTTGTAAAGAGACGTGACTGTATTTGATCTTACCTGCCAAAAATGAGTGTTGCATTGTTTCATTCAGACCATACGTCTCTGTGGTTTTATATTGAGTCGTTTTAGAGTTGATACTTATTCATCAATGTACTATAGTAGGCCAGGCCTACAGTACATGTGAATATTGGATACTTTATATTTGTATTTGTTTCAGGGACAAGATGAAACGAACATGTGTGATTTGTAATTGTATTTGAAAATCAGTTCACTTTGGATTCATACACAATAAACAGCTATAAGGCAATGATCCTGTACTTTGTGAATGTATTCAAAGTGGTTGCTGAGGAAAGACTTGATCTTCAGACACAATGTTTATCTGACAAATACACAGTGGTGGAAAACAGATGTCATACTTGAGTAAAAGTAAAGATAAAGTACATCAATAGAAAATGACTTAAGTCAAAGGGAAAGTCACACAGTAAAATACTGGTTGAGTAAGTCTAAATGTATCTGTTTTTAAATGCACTCATGTACAGTGGTGGGAAAAGTCTTCAGTTGTCATACTTAAGTAAAAGTAAATGCTATACATCAAATGTCTTATATTAAGCATACCAGACGGCACAGGGGCACACTCAGACATCATTTACAAACTCAGTATTTGTGTTTAGTGAGTTCGCCAGATCAGAGGCAGTAGGAATGACAATACGTTATATTGATAGATGCGTGAATTGGACCATATTGCTGTCCTGCCTCAGCATTTGAAATGTAACGAGTAATTTTGGGTGTGAGGGAAAATGTATGGCAGTAAAATGTACATCTTTTCCTTAAGAATCTAGTGGAGTAAAAGTAAAAAGTACAGATACCCCAAAAAACAACTTAAGTAGAACTTTTATGAAGAGATTTCCAAGGCTTCAGAAGATTTAACCTGTATAAATTAAATGAGCAAAATTATGTATGTCCACAGTTCAAATGTTGAAGTCAGTAAGTTAGTAGGACAGAGGGTGTGAAAGAGATGACTCTAGCAAAGCTTTCCAGGAATAACATCCCATGAGGCCCCACTCTGAAAGGTGAAAACAGTTTAACAGTTGTCACTTTCACATGCTGTACCCATCTTCAATTAGAACAACCAATCGACCTTGACAAACCAACATAAATACATTGGACATTGTCAAAGACTCCAGTCACTAAAGTCATAGACTATTCTCTCTGCTAACGCACAGCAAGCAGTACCGGACCGCCAAGTCTAGGACCAAAAGGCTCCTTAACAGCTTCTACCCCCAAGTCATAAGACTGCTGAACAATTAATCAAATGGCCACCCGGACTATTTACATTGACCCCCCCCCCCCTCTTTGTTTTTACACTACTGTTTATTATCTATGCATAGTCCCTTTACCCCTACCCACATGTACAAATTACCTCAACTAACCTGTACCCCCGCATATTGACTTGGTACCGGTACCCCCTGTATATAGCCTCATTATTGTTATTTTATTGTGTTAGCTTTTATTTTATTTTATTTCGTAAATATTTTCTCAACTCTATTTCTTGAACTGCATTGTTGGTTACGGATTTATAAGTAAGCATTTCACGGTAAGGTCTACACCTGTTGTATTCCGCGCATGTGACAAATAAGATTTGATTCGAACACAAATATAAACACAACATGTAAAGTGTTGGTCCCATGTTTCATGACCTGAAATAAAATAGTTCCATATGCACAAAAACCTTACTTCTCTAAAATGTTGTGCGCAAATTTGTTTACATCCCTGTTAGTGAGCATTGTATCCTTTGTCAAGATAATCCATCCATCTGACAAGTGTGGCATATGAAGAATCTACGGAGGAGTATTTCTGTCTATAATAAAGCCCTTTTGTGGAGAAAATCTCATTCTGATTAGTTGGGCCTGGCTCCCCAGTGGGGTCTTCTTGGCTCCCAAGTGGGCTGGCCTATGTCCTCCCGGGCCCACACATGGCTGTCTACATCCCTGTTAGTGAGGATTGTATCCTTTGTCAAGATAATCCATCCATCCATCTGACAGGTGTGCCATATGAAGAATCTACAGAGGAGTATTTCTGTCTGTAATAAAGCACTTTTGTGGAGAAAATCTCATTTGGATTAGCTGGGCCTGGCTCCCCAATGGGGTCTTCTTGGCTCCCAAGTTGGCTGGCCTATGTCCTCCAGGGCCCACCCATGGCTGCGCCCCTGCCAAGTCATGTGAAATACTGAATTTATTTCAATAGACTGATTTCCTTATATAAACTGTAACTCAGCAAAATCTTTGAATGTTGCATTTATATGTTGCGTTTATATTTTTGTTCACGATACATTTCTCACACTAAAGAACCTGGCAGGCAAAAATAATCTCTTAAAGGGACATGCTGGTGATTGTCCTAAGGCTACAATGTACTAAAACTACCAATAAAGAATAATCACATTTGATTGTTAACCTATGTTTGCCTCAATGTACACTGTTGATTTCAGAAAAGCAAAACAGACATTCATCCTTATGAAAGCCCTTTTACAAAAAGTCCCACTGTACCATACAAATCACCACATACAAATCACCACACCCTGTGTGTATACACACTGGTTTCTGTGTATTTTGCCCAACAAAACATATATATGGTTCTATATATATATTTTTTTTTTTTTTTTATTTTTTTATAAATGTATTTTATTCATAATACAAAAATCAACTTACATTGCTACATCAAACATGTCTAGCAAACCAAACACAGGTATTAACAATGCTCAAACATACAAAAAATATAAATAAAAATAAAATACAAAAAAGAAACAATTATATTCACTCTGAAAATATCTTATTATAATGATTCATGAAGATGTTATTCTTTTTGTTATTCACTAGGGTTAGTGTTTTAATAAGATAATTAAATTCAATCAGAAAAATTGGTAATTTTGGTATAGAATTTTGACATTTTTGTTTGTGTATAAAGTATTTGGCAACAAGAATAAAACAATTAACATTCATTTCAGTGGTTTTGTTATCATTGCAATATTAACATATTATATATTTTATGTTAAAATGATAGGCAGTGTTCATAATGGTAAATAAGTACTTTGCAAGGTTTTCCCAAAATTCGGACACAAATTTACATTAATTTTGCAAAACCTTGTGCACAGTGCCCTCTACTGACATAAGACGTCGAAAATCGCATTAAAACAAATTAAACTACATTTCCCCTTAACCTTTCGGTAGCACCTCGAACGTCCACAAATTCCATTGGATCACATCACATTATCGTCCTATGGCGTACGAGAATACAAACCCATCCATTTATATTCAAATTCGTATGATTCATTCTCGTATAGAGATTCAATCTGTCAAAAATAGCTGTCAACACAGTGGGGAAGTGAACACCCTTTTCTACCATTTGGAAGAATATTTGGACGATAGAGATGGGATCTGGTCAAAGTGCGACCAGGAAAGTGTCTTTTGGAGTGGATGATGAGGACAGAGTACGGGTTCTTCGTGGAGTAAAGGTAACATTCTTGGCTGCTGTCATAATTCTAGCTAGCTAGCTAGCTAGTTACACTAACGTTAGCAAGGTGGCGTTCAAATGTGTCACCAGCGTGAGACGAATGTTTGAATTCAATAGCTTTTTGTCTAACTGGTACAATAGTATTTGGTCCAATGGGTGTGAAAGGATGCTAGCTACATGTAGTGAGTGATGCTGCCAAACTAGCGCAGCGATGCCACCCCTATTTCTGTCACCTCGTATGAACTGGGCGAGGTTAATAACGTTAGCTAGCTAGGACATACGTGGTCATATAAAATGAGCTATTTAGGCGGGTGTATGCAGGATAAGAAACCTGTCATCACAGCAATGCATGTTAACTAACTAGACATAATCTCGAGGCCTACTGTTCTAGTGGTTTACACTATAAGCCGATTGGGTATGGTAGCCAGCTAGTGACTAGCCAGACAGGCAGGCAGGCAGGATCATGCTTACCAGACCACTCGCGCGAATGTTGCTCTTGTCCAGACGCGATCAGGACACGCAGGTTGAAATATCAAAACGAACTCTGAACCAACTATATTAATTTGGGGACAGGTTATAAATCATTTAAACATGTATGCCAATTTCGCTAGCTAATTTGCCCTGGGATATAAACATTGGGTTGTTATTCTACCGGAAATGCACAAGGTCCTCTACTCCGACAGTTAATCCACAGATAAAATAGTAAACCAAGTTTGTTTCTAATAATCTCTCCCCCTTCAGGCTTCTTCTTTAGAATTTATATGGCAGTTGGCAACCAACTTTAAGGTGCATTACCACTGGACTGGTAGTGGTAATGGGACCGAGAGACTGAAAAACAGCTTCTATCTCAAGGCCATCAGACTGTTAAAAAGCCACCACTAACATTGAGTGGCTGCTGCCAACATACTGACTCAACTCCAGCCACTTTAATAATGGAAAAATTGATGTAAAAAATGTAACACTAGCCACTTTAAACAATGCCACTTAATATTATGTTTACATACCCTACATTACTCATCCCATATGTCTATACTGTACTCGATACCATCTACTGCATCTTGCCTATGCCGTTCTGTACCATCACTCATTCATATATTTTCATGTACATATTCTTCATCCCTTTACACTTGTGTGTGTATAAGGTAGTTGTTGTGAAATTGTTAGGTTTGATTACTCGTTGGATATTACTGCATTGTCGGAACTAGAAGCACAAGCATTTCGCTACACTCGCATTAACATCTGCTAACCATGTGTATGTTTTTTTTTTTTTTTTTTTCCATTTATCCGTTATTTTACCAGGTAAGTTGACTGAGAACATGTTCTCATTTGCAGCAACGACCTGGGGAATAGTTACAGGGGAGAGGAGGGGATTAATGAGCCAATTGTAAACTGGGGATTATTAGGTGACCATGATGGTTTGAGGGCCAAAAAATTGGGAATTTAGCCAGGACACCGGGGTTAACACCCCTACTCTTACGATAAGTGCCATGGGATCTTTTAATGACCTCAGAGAGTCAGGACACCCGTTTAACGTCCCATCCGAAAGACGGCACCCTACACAGGGCAGTGTCCCCAATCACTGCCCTGGGGCATTGGGATATTTTTTAGACCAGGGGAAAGAGTGCCTCCTACTGGCCCTCCAACACCACTTCCAGCAGCATCTGGTCTCCCATCCAGGAACTGACCAGGACCAACCCTGCTTAGCTTCAGAAGCAAGCCAGCAGTGGTATGCAGTGACAAATAAAATTGGATTTGATTTGACTGGGGTGGCTGGGGTCTTTGACAATTTTTAGGGCCTTCCTCTGACACCGCCTGGTATAGAGGTCCTGGATGGCAGGCAGCTTAGCCCCAGTGATGTACTGGGCAGTACGCACTACTAAGCTTTTTAACCTATCCCCAAATTAATATAGTTGGTTCAGAGTTCATTTAGATTTTTCAACCTGCATGTCCTGATCGCGTCTGGTGTGGGTGGACAAAATCAACATGTGTGCGATGACGCCAGCGTGAGTGCGGTCTGGTCACAATGTAACGTGATCGTGGCAAAATACATTTAGACATGCATGTTATTTAATAATTACATCCAGACTGCTCGCGCGCATCAACGAGCGGCTGCGTAGTCAGGCGCTAAAATAGTTTTTTGGTTACATTTTTTTATGCTTGACGCGCTGAAAGTCCTGCTTCTCCCATCCCATTGGTTTTTAGAAGCATATACCCACATGAGTAATTGAAAGATGAACTGAGGTCCACGCTCCAGTCCAGTTGGTGGTGATAATGCACCTTAAAAGTTGGTTGCCAACCGCCATATAAAGTCCACAGAAGAAGAAGAAAACTGACAGAGGAGAGATTTCTAGAAACAAACTAACTGTAAACGTCCCCTTTTATCTGTGTATTTATTCTCGGAGTAGAGGACACACACTTTTGTGTGACTCAAAATGGGTCAAAATTCCAAGAAAAAAGGACATTTCAGGCATTTCGGGTAAAATAACAACCGATGTTTATATCCAAGGAAAAATTAGCTAGCAAGCTCAAGCTAGCTATCTAACTTGAGTAGAGGACGTTGTGTATTTCTGGTAAAATAAGAACCCAATGTTTATATCCCAGGACAAATTAGCTAGCTAAATTTCCATAAATATTGAAATGCTTTTCAACCTGTCCCCAAATTAATATAGTTGGTTCAGAGTTCATTTTGATATTTCAACCTGCGTGTCCTGATCCGAAAAACACCAGTCTCAACGTCAACAGTGAAGAGGTGACTCCAAGATGCTGGCGTTCTAGGCAGAGTTGCAAAGAAAAAGCCATATCTCAGACTGGCCAATAAAAAATAAAAGATTAAGATGGGCTAAAGAACACAGACACTGGACAGAGGAACTCTGCCTAGAAGGCCAGCATCCCGGAGTCGCCTCTTCACTGTTGACGTTGAGACTGGTGTTTTGCGGGTATTATTGAATAAAGCTGCCAGTTGAGGACTTGTGAGGCGTCTGTTTCTCAGACTAGATACTCTAATGTACTTTTCCTCTTGCTCAGTTGTGCACCAGGGCCTCCCACTCCTCTTTCTATTCTGGTTAGAACCAGTTTGTGCTGTTCTGTGAAGGGAGTAGTACACAGCGTTGTATGAGATTTTCAGTTTCTTGGCAATCTCTCGTATGGAATAGCCTTCTTTTCTCAGAACAAGAATAGACTAATGAGTTTCAGAAGGAATTTCTTTGTTTCTGCCCATTTTGAGCCAGTACTTGAAACCCACAAATGATGATGCTCCACATACTCAGCTAGTCTAAAGAAGGCCAGTTTTATTGCTTCTTTAATCAGGACAGACAACAGTTTTCAGCTGTGCTAACATAATTGCAAAAGGGTTTTCTAATGATCAATTAGCCTTTTTTTAAATGATAAACTTGGATTAGCTAACACAGCATGCCATTGGAACACAGGAGTGATGGTTGCTGATAATGGACCTCTGTACGCCTATGTAGATATTCCATAAAAGAATCAGCCGTTTCCAGCTACAATAGTCATTTACAACATTAACAATGTCTACACTGTATTTCTGATCAATTTGATGTTATTTTAAAAAGAAGGACATTTCTAAGTGATCCCAAACCTTTGAACGGTAGTGTACATTAGATGGTATGAAGAAGGAATTCTCCAAGCCACAGCTTCATACACTTGTCAGACATAGAGAACTGATACTGTATACAGGTTGTTCGGGTGCGATTGGTCCGTGGGTGGCTTTACATTTTTTTTTGTGATTCCTCATGTCTTACGTTTTGGTAGGAAAGACTTTTCGTCCAAATCAGATGTTGGGTACTATATTTAGTATCATCTGAATCCTATAAATTAAAATGGGCAATTTTGGTGCAATCAATTATCTTAATTTCTCAGAGATCAAATAAAAGTTCAACAAAATAATGTTTCAGGAATGCCCATTTTACCTCTCTAACTACAGGAACGATTTCAGAACAATCTGTGATGGTGGGTGTCATAGCTTGCTGAAATGACATGGAATGACTCAACACACACTCGTTGCAGACTGTTGAAACTTTGCACCTGCTGTCTGCCCTACGGGGAGTTTAGTCTTGAATAGAGGTTGCCTTGTAAAAGTAGCTTCTTGCTATTGATCAGTTTCTCTGAACTTATATTAACACATTATCATTGTCAACTAGTGAATAGAGTTTGATTATGGCATATAAAGGTTTTAAGAGTAGCTTGTCGAGTGTTTATAAATCAGTAATGAACAGTGACCTTTATAGGCTAACACACAGATTATGTGACGTACAACTACGGATAAACCCTCAACGAATCCTTTTATAAATTGTAAATAAAGAGGTTACTGAAAAATGACAAAATAATCCCAAGGTTTTCGGGGATATGTTAGCCTTAATGCTAATCTTCCCTCTCGTCACTGTTGTGTTCAGCTGTCAGAGGATGTTCTCCAGAGGATGAGGGGAGCAGGTCCTGCCAACCAAACAGCAGACCTCAAACCACCTCCCCCCACCAGCCCCAAGAAAGAAAGTAAGCTAATTTACCACCTCCACGTTTCAGTCCTGCTCAACTCTTTATGACCCAACATAACAGAAAAAATGTAATAGCTGATGATAAATCTGTTTCACATAAGTAAGTGGGTTTTGAGACTTGAATGTACAGCCTCATCGACCAGAGTAGGTGACTGGTCACAATAGTACACCAAGGACATAGTGCCTTTGGAAAGTATTCAGACCCCTTGACTTTTTCCACATTTTGTTACGTTACAGCCTTATTCTAACATTGATTTAAATTGTTTTCCCCCCCTCATCATCTACACACAATACCCCATAATGGCAAAGCAAAAACATGTTTAGAGAAATGTTTGCTAATTTCTTAAAAAGAAAAAATATAAATATCACATTTCCATAAGTATTCTGACCCTTTACTCAGTACCTTGTTGAGGCACCTTTGGCATTGATTTACAGAATTGAGTCTTCTTGGGTAGGACGCCACAAGCTTGGCACACCTGTAGTTCTTTGCAGATCCTCTCAAGCTCAGTCAGGTTGGATGGGGAGCGTTGCTGCACAGCTATTTTCAGGTCTTTCCAGAGATGTTTGATCAGGTTCAAGTCCGAGCACTGGCTGGGCCAGTCAAGGACATTCAGACTTGCCCCAAAGCCACTCCTGCATTTTCTTGGCTGTTTGCTTAGGGTTGTTGTCCTGTTGGAAGGTGAACCTTCGCCCCAGCTCTAGAGCAGGTTTTTTATCAAGGATATCTCTGTACTTTGCTCCGTTCATCCAGTCCCTGCTGTTGAAAACATCCCCACAGCATGATACTGCCACCACCATGCTTCACCGTAGGGATGGTGCCATGTTTTCTCCAGACATGACGCTTTCAGGCCAAAGAGTTCAATCTTGGTTTCATCAGACCAGAGAATCTTGTTTCTCATGGCTTGAGAGTCTTCAGGTGCCTTTTGGCAAACTCTAAGCGGGCAGTCATGTGCCTTTTACTGAGGAGTGACTTCCGTCTGGCCACTCTACCATAAAGGACTAATTGGTGTAGTGCTGCAGAGATGGTTGTCCTTCTGGATGGTTCTCCCATCTCCACAGAGGAACTCTGGAGCTCTGTCAGAGTGACCATCGGGTTCTTGGTCACCTCCCTGACCAAGGCCCTTCTGCCCCGATTTGCTCAGTTTGGCTGGGGCGGCCAGCACTAGGAAGAGTCTTGGTGGTTCCAAACTTCTTCCATTTAATGATGATGGAGGCCATTGTGTTCTTGGGGACCTTCAATGCTGCAGACATATTTTGGAACCCTTTCCCAGATCTGTACTGAGATAAAATCCTGTCTCGGAGCTCTACGGACAATTCCTTCAACCTCATGGCTTGGTTTTTGCTCTGACATGCACTTTCAACTGTGGGACCTTATATAGATGGATGTGTGTCTTTCCAAATCATGTCCAATCAATTGAATTTACCACAGGTGGACTACAATCAAGTTGTAGAAACATGTCAAGGATGATCAATGGAAACAGGATCCACCGAAGCTCAATTTGGTGTCTCATAGCAAAGGGTCTGAATACTTATGCAACATTTCAAAAAACCTGTTTTCACTTTTGTCAGTATGGTGTGTTCTTGTGTGTAGATTGCTGAGGATATATATATTTTAAAATCTATTTTAGAATAAGGCTGTAACTTGGGATGCACAAAATATTGGTGAACATATCGGAATCAGCCGATATTAGCTAAAAATGCCAACATCGGTATCGGCCCAATGTCTAGTTTAACAACGATGTCAAAGCTACGGTGCATACCTATATAACGTAGGTACATGACGTAATGATTCCACGTCAAATGTTGTGCTACACGTGCAACACAGCATTCCTAACCTAGCCCACAATGTCGGCTGTGTGGATCGAGCAGTCAACAAGTCGAGCAGTCATTTGAAAGAGTAAGAAAATTGCAGCGAGACAACTCAAAGGCGAAATCCATTAAAGCCAAGATAATGGAATTCATTGCCCTTGACAATCAACCGTTCTCTGTCATGGGTGATGTTGGCTTTCGCCGACTGGTCGAGCACCGATACACACTACCAAGTGCGCTATTTTTCAAATGTCATACATACATATGGAATGCCGTTTGGGTCTTTGTGTGTCAAAAAAGATACAGTAGCACTGTCAAAGCTGTACAAGAAAGTCTGCAAACACGCAAACATCGGCCACAAAGGATGTGTTTACATTATCGCGTTGGTAATAAAGCATAATTTGTTTGACCCCAGCTTCTGGGGTAGCTAGCTTTAGCTTGGTACCTTGCTAGCACCAATACAACCAGCCTGAAAACAATGACCAGTAGAAACTGCAGTTATTTTCATTATTCTGAGCAATGATTTAGGAATCCTTGTGAGTAACTATTAGCTAGGTTGCCATTTGTTTGCCTTTTGAAATAGAACTTCAGTTCATGAAAATAAATAGCTAGCTAGCTACTTAACTCTGTTGCCCAAAGCTAACATTATAAGCAGCCAGCTAGCTTCATCTGGCTAGTGAGGCTCGACCGGACCGGGTTATGTGTTGTGAAGCTAGCCACAATAAGGATTAGGCACAGTAGTGGAATTTACGGTTTCAAAATAAATGTATGTCATTGACAGTGATGCAAATTAATACAAATAGTAGAATTTTGCCATACTTTTATTTTGAAGGCTAACCGCAAAGTTCACTATTGTGGCTAATCCTTATTGTGGCTAGCTTCACATAGATGGTTCCGACCACCATTAATCAAATAAGAATTGTCTTATAAATTAGGGTTATTTTAGATGGCACCTAGCTGTATAGTTAGCTAGCTAACTATAGCTACTGAAACAGGTGTCGTGTTGCTATGTTTTTGGGGAAGAACACTGTTTGCATCCATGAGCTAGCTAGCTTTTTTTTATGACCAGCACTGTAGGTGCGCGAGACAACTTTACCAGCATCATAGCAACATATTGATGAATTGTTGTGACATATGAAATACGAGTGATAGTGTAATCAATGTGTAATAACTACGTTAAAAATTATGTGACGTGCAGTCATTTTCAGGTCCTGATTGGTCAACAAGCTTATTTGATATTTAAATAGTGTTATTTGACGTGTATCTTTTTTGACACACAAATACCCAAACGGCGTTCCTTAGAGGTCCTGATTGAGAATGAAACGACTGAACAAATAAACAACGAAACAGCACAGCAATTAAGAGAAGGAAATAGGTTTTGATGATGTTTTACTGGTAATGGGGACAGTGTATTGGTGTATTATATGTAAATGCCAACAAAATAACTTTTTTGTGGGGGGGGGGGGTGCGTGCGTGTGTGTATGACCTTTATTTAACTAGCTACAGCCTGGATTCGAACCTCTTGCACTGAGATGCAGTGCCTTAGACTGCGCTGCGTCCATGTGTGTGTGCCAACTATTTAACTGTACTAGACTGCTTAAAAGGCTGCAATTTTTTTTTTTAAATATCGGTATCGTTTTTTTTCTTTGGCAAGGAAGATATCAGTATCGGCCAAATGTCATGTCGGTGCATTACTAGCTGTAACTAACAACATGTGGAAAAAGTCAGAGGTCTGAATACTTTCCAAAGGCACTATATATGCAAATAATTGTCCAATATTGACTACTTTTTGTGATCAAGTCAAAGTTTATTGCCCTCGTACATAGATTTGCAGATGCTATGAAGGGTGCATTGAAATGCTTATGTTCCTAGCTTCAGTGGTGTGGTAATATCTAACTATAACAATACAAATAGCTACCTAGACTATCTGCATTGAACTCCCTTTGCACTAAATCTTTTGACTCATAACATACACTGCTGCTATTGCATATTATCTATCTTGTTGCTTAGTCACTTTACCCTACCTATATGTACATGTCTACCTCAGTTACCTCGTATCCCTGCACATCGACTCGGTACTGGTGTGTATAGCCAAGTTATCATTACTCATTGTTTATTTATTCTTCTTGTTATTATCTTTCTATTTGTGTCTCTGCATTGTTAGTAAGTAAGCATTTCACAGTTATTATACACCTGTTGTTTACAAGGCAATCGACAAATCAAATTTGGTTTGACATGTATAATACAAAAAGTAAAATGACTAGAAATGAAGAAATACCAGAGCGAGCAATGTCAGAGTCCGGAATAGAAATATATATAGACTGTGTATATGTACAGAACCAGTCAAAAGTTTGGACACACCTACTTATTCCAGGACTTTTCTTTATTTTGACTGTTTTCTACATTGCAGGAAATGTGCCATGTTAAAAGTTCATTTGTGGAATGTATTTCCTTCCTAATGCGTTTGAGCCACTCAGTTGTGATGTAACAAGGTAGGGGTGGTATACAACAGATAGCCCTATTTGGTAAAAGACCAAGTCCATATTATGGCAAGAACAGGTCAAATAAGCAAAGAGAAATGACAGTCCATCATTACTTTAAGACATGAAGGTCAGTCAATCTGGAACACTTTCAAGAACTTTCAAAGTTTGTATAAGTGCAGTTGCAAGAACCATCAAGTGCAAAACACAAGCAATGGGCATTAGATCGGTGGAAATCTGTCTTTTGGTCCAAATTTGAGATTTTTGGTTCCAATCATTGTCTTTGTGAGACGTGGACCAGCATCATCATTCCATCAGCAATCTAGTGTTTCAAGACTGTAATATGGCTCCACCTATGGTATGCTAGTCTAGACATGCTAGTGTAGGCCCCGGTGCACAACTGAGCAAGAGACAAGTACATTAGAGTGTCTAGTTTGAGAAACAGACGCCTCACACGTCCTCAACTGACAGCTTAATTAAATAGTACCCGCAAAACACCAGTCTCAACGTCAACAGTGAAGAGGTGACTCCAGGATGCTGGCCTTCTAGACAGAGTTGCAAAGAAAAAGCCATATCTCAGACTGGCCAATAAAAATAAAAGATTAAGATGGGAAAAAGAACACAGACACTGGACAGAGGAAGATTGGAAAAAAGTGTTATGGACAGACGGATCTAAGTCTGAGGTGTTTGGATCACAAAGAAGAACATTCATGAGATGCAGAGAAGATGCTTGAGGAGTGCTTGACCCCATCTGTCAAACATGGTGGAGGCAATGTGATGGTCCAGGGGTGCTTTGGTGGTGGTAAAGTGGGAGATTTGTACAGGGTAAAAGGGATCTTGAAGAAGGAAGACCATCACTCCATTTTTCAACGCCATACCCTGTGGACGGCGCTTATTTGGAGCCTATTTCCTTCTACAACAGGACAATGACCCAAAGCACAGCTACAAACTATGCAATAACTATTTAGTGAAGAAGCAGTCAGCTGGTATTCTGTCTAATGGAGTGGCCAGCACAGTCACCGGATCTCAACCCTATTGAGCTGTTGTGGGAGCAGCTTGACCGTATGGTATGTAAGAAGTGCCCATCAAGTCAATACAACTTGTGGGAGATGCTTTAGGAAGCATGGGGTGAAATCTCTTCAGATTACCTCAACAAATTGACAACTAGAATGCCAAAGGTCTGCAAGGATGTAATTGCTGCAAATGGAGGATTCTTTGACGAAAGCAAAGTTTGAAGGACACTATTATTCAAATTAAAACAGTTAAGAGGCGTCTCCGGGATGCTGGCCTTCTAGGCAGTTTCTCTGTCCAGTGTCTGTATTCTATTGCCCATCTTAATCTTTTATTTTTATTGGCCAGTCTGAGATATGGCTTTTTCATTGCAACCCTGCCTAGAAGGCCAGCAGTCCCCTCTTCACTGTTGACGTTGAGACTGGTGTATTGTGGGTACTATTTAATGAAGCTGCCATTTCAGTTTCTCAAACTGGACACTCTAATGTACTTGTCTCTTGCTCAGTTGTGCACCGGGGCCTCCCACTCCTCTTTCTATTCTGGTTAGCGCCAGTTTGCGCTGTTCTGTGAAGGGAGTAGTACACAGCGTTGTACAAGGTCTTCAGTTTCTTGGCAATTTCTTGCATGGAATAGCCTTCATTTCTCAGAACAAGAATAGACTGACAAGTTTCAGAAGAAAGTTATTTGTTTCTGGCCATTTTGAGACTAATCGAACCCTACAAATGCTGATGCTCCAGATACTCAACTAGTCTAAAGAAGGCCAATTTTATTGCTTCTTTAACCAGAACAGACAACCGTTTTCAGCTGTGCTAACATAATTGCAAAAGGGGTTTCTAATGAACAATTAGCCTTTTAAAATGATAAACTTGGATTAGCTAACACAAAGTGCCATTGGAACACAGGAGTGATGGTTGCTGATAATGGGCCTCTGTACACCTATGTAGATATTCCATAAAAAATCTGCTACAATAGTCATTTCCAGCTACAATAGTCATTTACAACATTAACAATGTCTACACTGTATTTCTGATCAATTTGATGTTATTTTAATAGACATAATTGACTTTTCTTTAAAAAACGAGGAGATTTCTAAGTGACCCCAAACTTTTGAACGGTAGTGTAAATAGTAAAGTAAAATACAGATACACCTCAAAAATACTTAAGTAAAAATACTTGAAAGTACTACTTAAGTACTTTACACCACTGGTATTATGTGTAGATTGATGAGGGGGGGGGGAAGATTTAATCAATTTTAGAATAAGGCTGTAGCGTAACAACGTGAAAAACGTCAAGGGGTCTGAATACTTTCCGAAGGCACTGTACATAGAAAAGGTTATGATGAATGTTGTTGTTTGCAGGTCCCCCTCCCTCTCCCCGTCCATCGCCAACCCAGCAGCAGCGCCAACCCCGGCCTCAGCCCAGTCCACAGACAGCCCACTCTGACACCAAGGAGGAGCTCAAGAAGAGGTGGGGTTCTGACCAGGCTTGTAAAGGCCTGGTAAAAGTCTCATGACCATAATGTTAATTTAATCGGCTCCAAAACAAAAACATTGCAGACCAAACAATAACACTAGTGTTTGGACATTTCTTTTTCTGATATTGACTTTCTCCTTTCACCTGTACTAAAAGACACGTTATGTGAAAATTAATCCCTTATGAAGGTTAATATGAAATTAGATGATTTTTGACAATTGTCTTCTATAGTAGACTTTTTACACAGGTCATACATGTGGTATTTTCTGCCCCCTTGTGGGATGTCGTAAATGGCACAGTTTAAACAGAATGGCACCATTGTAGGATGGACAGTTGTGTGTTTCATGCAGCGTGTCAGATCACAAAAGCGCTGGTGTGTGTGTGTGTGTGTGTGTGTTCCTCAGGTATGAGCAGCAGCAAACAGTGGTTCAGGAGGAGTTAACGAAGGTGGCCCGGCGGGAGAGAGAGGCAGCCAGGACAGAGATGAGCAAAGCACTGTACAGAGAGAGGCTTCAATCTTCCCAGGAGAGGGAAAAGACCAAACTACGAGTAAATCTCTATCTCTCTCTCTCTCTCTCTCTAGCTTTAGCTTTAGTTCTCTCTCTCTCTCTCTCTCTCTCTCTCTCTCTCTCTCTCTCTCTCTCTCTCTCTCTCGCTTTAGTTATCTCTCTCTCTCGCTTTAGTTCTCTCTCTCTCTCTCTAGCTTTAGCTTTAGTTCTCTCTCTCTCTCTCTCTCTCTCGCTTTAGTTATCTCTCTCTCTCTCTCGCTTTAGTTATCTCTCTCTCTCTCTCGCTTTAGTTCTCTCTCTCTCGCTTTAGTTCTCTCTCTCTCGCTTTAGTTATCTCTCTCTCGCTTTAGTTATCTCTCTCTCTCGCTTTAGTTATCTCTCTCTCTCTCTCTCTCGCTTTAGTTCTCTCTCTCTCTCGCTTTAGTTCTCTCTCTCTCTCTCGCTTTAGTTATCTCTCTCTCTCTCGCTTTAGTTATCTCTCTCTCTCTCGCTTTAGTTATCTCTCGCTTTAGTTATCTCTCTCTCTCTAGCTTTAGTCTCTCTCTCTCTCTCTCTCTAGCTTTAGTTCTCTCTCTCTCTTTCTCTCTCAAGCTTTAGTTCTCTCTTTCTCTCTCAAGCTTTAGTTCTCTCTTTCTCTCTCAAGCTTTAGTTCTCTCTTTCTCTCTCTAACTTTAGTTCTTTCTCTCTCTCTCTCTCTCTAGCTTTAGTTCTCTCTCTCTCTCTAGCTTTAGTTCTCTCTCTCTCTCTCTAGCTTTCTCTCTCTCTCTCTCTCTAGCTTTAGTTCTCTCTCTCTAGCTTTAGTTCTCTCTCTCTCTCTCGCTCTCTAGCTTTAGTTCTCTCTCTCTCTCGCTCTCTAGCTTTAGTTCTCTCTCTCTCTCTCTCTAGCTTTAGTTCTCTCTCTCTCTCTCTCTAGCTTTAGTTCTCTCTCTCTCTAGCTTTAGTTCTCTCTCTCTCTCTCTCTAGCTTTAGTTCTCTCTCTCTCTCTCTAGCTTTAGTTCTCTCTCTCTCTCTCTCTAGCTTTAGTTCTCTCTCTCTCTCTCTCTCTCTAGCTTTAGTTCTCTCTGTGTCTTTCTCTCTCTCTCTAGCTTTAGTTCTCTCTCTCTCTCTGTCTCTCTCTCTAGCTTTAGTTCTGTGTCTTTCTCTCTCTCTCTAGCTTTAGTTCTCTCTATCTCTCTAGCTTTAGTTCTCTCTCTCTCTCTAGCTTTAGTTCTCTCTCTCTCTCGCTTTAGTTACAGTGCCTTGCGAAAGTATTCGGCCCCCTTGAACTTTGCGACCTTTTGCCACATTTCAGGCTTCAAACATAAAGATATAAAACTGTATTTTTTTGTGAAGAATCAACAACAAGTGGGACACAATCATGAAGTGGAACGACATTTATTGGATATTTCAAACTTTTTTAACAAATCAAAAACTGAAAAATTGGGCGTGCAAAATTATTCAGCCCCCTTAAGTTAATACTTTGTAGCGCCACCTTTACTTTCAGTGCAGCAAACTCTCTCCAGAAGTTCAGTGAGGATCTCTGAATGATCCAGTGTTGACCTAAATGACTAATGATGATAAATACAATCCACCTGTGTGTAATCAAGTCTCCGTATAAATGCACCTGCACTGTGATAGTCTCAGAGGTCCGTTAAAAGCGCAGAGAGCATCATGAAGAACAAGGAACACACCAGGCAGGTCCGAGATACTGTTGTGAAGCCGGATTTGGATACAAAAAGATTTCCCAAGCTTTAAACATCCCAAGGAGCACTGTGCAAGCGATAATATTGAAATGGAAGGAGTATCAGACCACTGCAAATCTACCAAGACCTGGCCGTCCCTCTAAACTTTCAGCTCATACAAGGAGAAGACTGATCAGAGATGCAGCCAAGAGGCCCATGATCACTCTGGATGAACTGCAGAGATCTACAGCTGAGGTGGGAGACTCTGTCCATAGGACAACAATCAGTCGTATATTGCACAAATCTGGCCTTTATGGAAGAGTGGCAAGAAGAAAGCCATTTCTTAAAGATATCCATAAAAAAGAGCTCTCTCTCTCTCTCTCTCTAGCTTTAGTTCTCTCTCTATCTATCTCTCTTTCTCTCTCTCTAGCTTTAGTTCTCTCTCTCTCTCTCTCTCTAGCTTTAGTTCTCTCTCTATCTATCTCTTTCTCTCTCTAGCTTTAGTTCTCTCTCTCTAGCTTTAGTTCTCTCTCTTTAGCTTTAGTTCTCTCTTAGCTTTAGTTCTCTCTCTCTCTAGTTCTTCTATCTATCTCTCTTTCTCTCTCTAGCTTTAGTTCTCTCTCTCTAGCTTTAGTTTCTCTCTCTAGCTTTAGTTCTCTCTCTCTAGCTTTAGTTCTCTCTCTAGCTTTAGTTCTCTCTCTCTAGCTTTAGTTCTCTCTCTTTAGCTTTAGTTCTCTCTCTCTCTCTAGCTTTAGTTCTCTCTCTCTCTCTCTCTCTCTCTAGCTTTAGTTCTCTCTCTTTAGCTTTAGTTCTCTCTCTTTAGCTTTAGTTCTCTCTCTCTCTCTAGCTTTAGTTCTCTCTCTCTATCTATCTCTCTCTAGCTTTAGTTTCTCTCTATCTCTCTCTCTCTCTCTCTCTCTAGCTTTCTCTCTCTATCTCTCTCTATCTCTCTCTCTCTCTCTCTAGCTTTAGTTCTATCTATTCTCTCTCTCTCTAGCTTTAGCTTCTCTCTCTATCTCTCTCTCTCTCTCTCTCTCTCTCTCTCTAGCTTTCTCTCTCTATCTATCTCTCTCTCTCTCTCTAGCTTTAGTTCTCTCTAGCTTTAGTTCTCTCTCTAGCTTTAGTTCTCTCTCTCTCTCTAGCTTTAGTTCTCTCTCTCTCTCTCTCTCTCTCTCTCTCTCTAGCTTTAGTTCTCTCTCTATCTAGCTCTCTCTCTCTCTCTCTAGCTTTAGCTTTATCTCTCTCTCTCTCTAGCTTTAGTTCTCTCTCTATCTCTCTTTCTCTCTCTAGCTTTAGTTCTCTCTCTCTCTCTCTCTCTCTCTCTCTCTAGCTTTAGTTCTCTCTCTCTCTCTCTCTCTCTCTCTCTCGCTTTAGTTCTCTCTGTTTTATTTTGTATTCCCCTCTGTAACGTCTCTCTCTCTCTCTAGCTTTAGTTCTCTCTATCTATCTCTCTCTCTCTCTCTCTCGCTTTAGTTCTCTCTCTCTCTAGCTTTAGTTCTCTCTCTCTCTCTCTCTCTCTCTCTCTCTCTCTCTCTCTCTCTCTCTCTCTCTCTCTCTCGCTTTAGTTCTCTGTTTTATTTTGTATTCCCCTCTGTAACGTCTCTCTCTCTCATCTTGGAGAGCCACGGTGTGTTCAGGCTTTTTGGAGTAATGTATAATCACACCTCTGGGTATCTGTCATTGGTAACTTTTTCTTTCCACTCTACTTTGCATGATCTTTCTCTGTTGCTTCATGTATCTGTGTGGGACATTCTCTGAAACCACAATCATTGCAGTGTCCGCTAGCATACCATAGGTGGAGCCATATTACAGTCTTGAAACACTAGATTGCTGTGTGTGAGCGGTAAATTGGACCCAGAGAGTTTCCTGGGGCTCTAGATAGGAGGGGACACGTGTTTTACACGCAGCCCCTTTCAGGAAGCCTGCACAGAGATGTGTTTTGGAGGCTCTTATCTTCGCTCAGACACACGTCGGACACTAATAGAAATTCGTTGGAGAGGGAGCGTGTGAGGAATGCTCAATGAGCCACCGGAGCCCAGGCCTCTGATGTGAAAGGAGGGGTAACTGGTAATTGCAGTTCCTCCCCCCCATCACACCCTTCCTCTCCCCCCTTTCCATCTCCCCAATACATCCCCTCCCTGCCTCCTGATTAGTCAGGACATTAATGACAGTGATTGTAACCGTGGCAACCCTTAACCTTGGTGGATCTGCAGCTGTGGTAGTATACCATCCTCCTCAGATGTGGAAGGAGACTGAATGCGGTACCGATGGCTTGTTTATGCTTTACAGTGGAGATGATGCAGGCTGACCCTCCGTGTTAGTGAGGAGAATGTGGGGTTGTAGGGGAGTCCTCCAGCCTACATTGTGCTCTGCCTTGCCTGACATGCTCTCCTAGGCTCTGGCCTGGGCGTCAATGGCTCTGTGAATGGACTCAACTCCAAGAGATCCAGGATAAACTGGAGCCCTGGCATTCCCTAACCAGCTATCTGCATCCCTATCAGTTACTGATGACAGGGTCTGTCCCAGAGTATGAAGTCACAAGCTCTGCTATGTAAAAGCCTAATTACGATCACCAGAACAGCTAAACCAAAACATATTGATGGCCATTTGGGCTCTAAAATTTGTTCATTATGTTCAAATCAGATCCCCACAGTGAATTCTTTTCAACGTTCGCTACAAATTGATATTTTAGTAAATATTTTAGTAAATAGTGATCCATTCTGACTACTACATTTGTCGTCACACAGGGATACATGCCCACACAGACCTATCGCGGGCCGGCAGGCTACGAGGAGCCTCTCTGTCAGGATGAAAACGACTACATCGACCATGGTTCTTTGCTAGTTACCACCACTTACACCCAAGTCGTGTCCATGTCATCTGACTCGAGTCCATAGCTCTGATTAGTACAAGGAAAGTAACTGGTTAATGAAGCAGCATTTGACTTCTCGGCTAATTTCCTGGGGGACTATTGTTGGTGTTAGTGATGGTTCACTATGCTGGTCTGATCAATGACTCCCCTTCTGTGTCTCTGTGATTCACTGTCTCTGACAAACAAACAAAAGGTCTCTGCATCAACTCAATTCATTAGCACACTATTACACTCATTGTTCAGCCCCTCAACTGCCTTTTGTCAGACTGTGTAAGAGAATAGCAATGTTATTATTAGAGGGAAGATGATAAAAGCGTTTCTCTTGTCTTTGTCGGGGTTGGCGCCGAGTATCAGCCAAGGTCACTGAAAGCCAAGTCACTGGAGGATGTGAAGCGGAGCGTCAGGGCCCTCCTTTTATTTTATCCCTCGTTCCAGCCTGGACCACATCCTCCCTCCCTCTCGCTCTCCTCTATCTGCCCAGGGCCTTGCTGCTCTGCACCCTACAGTATGAATACTCATTGTTAATAGCACATTTTCAGAAGATTAATATATTATATATATATGAGAGAGAGAGAGAGAGATTGTCTTTTAAAACGTATTAATGCTCTTTTGCAGTCTGTCAGCAGAAATGGCTAGATAGTCATATTAGCATACTGTGGATTCTTTCCCCTCTCAGATCTGTACAATTAAAAAGCTCATTTCATTAGCAGCCTCCCAGCTTTGCTTTTGATACAGTTTCATACCAAATGCCATCTATGGTTTCTCAGGGCTGTTTGCACATTGCGACTCACTACATGAATCACAGTGAATCCTGTATTTGTTATGGCTCGACCGTACGGTATCTTATCCC